>NC_074672.1:10944056-10999056 GCF_029448725.1 Salvelinus fontinalis | reverse complement strand
TGTTAGAGTGGGTGAAGGTCTGAGTGAGTCATTGATCCATGACTTAGATGAATAACAGAACAACAATAGCAGCCGCAGCAACAAACACAATTCTTCGCACTCGTTTGGACCGGGGCCCGTAGGGTTCTAGTCAAAAGAAGTGCGCCATAAAAGGGAATACTTTGCCATTTAGGATGCATCCACAATTCTTCCTCAAAGTCTGCTATTAAAGCAAAGCTGTAGGACACTCCGAATCAATTTCCCTGCAGTCCCACAAACTCAGCTGTTTTTTAATGCTCGGATATTGCATTGAGTGGGAGGGGAGGAGACAACTCTGACCCATCGCCTGCCTTCTGTGTGTGTGTGTGTGTGTGTGTGTGTGTGTGTGTGTGTGTGTGTGTGTGTGTGTGTGTGTGTGTGTGTGTGTGTGTGTGTGTGTGTTCGTGCGTGCGTGCGTGGATTTGCGCCTTCTTTTTCCTGTTGTATAACTCAATTCCCTGTTGAATTACCCTGGACCTCCAATCCATAATTTGATTTGCACTAAGGAAACCAGATGAATAGAATAACTAATAAATTCGTTGAGGTAATCAATTCCAAAGTAAATAGACAAAGTATGCATACAATATAACCACAGACTGAACGCCCAAAACCTCATAACCACATTGTTAAAGATGCAGATAGAAATTCCATGGAAAGAACTTAGAATCCAGTCTGTTCTGCTCTGTACACTACATTTCTATCTGCAATGCTGATGAGTGTGACGACCTAGTGAGGACATCTCAGTCATTATTTGACATTATTATGAGCAGCGACTATTCAAGTACATTGACGTGTGAATTAAGTTAAGAAGGTGTACTCACAGTTGGGAGGTATGTGTATAGCTGCTTGGCTGAGCTGAGGAGTGTGGGATAGGAGGAGGGAGAAGAGAGGGAGAAGGAGGAGGGGCAGAGGAGTGCGTCGCCCCCTACTGCCAACCTGCTGTCGCTGCGTGCGAGGCATTGCTCACTGTCCCATCAAAGTCCCACCTGCTCAACACACACAAAACGCACACAGAGGGCAATCTGGACACACTCCTGCCGAGCGAGCGTGTGTATCAGCCTCTCTCTCTCTCTCTCTCTCTCTCTCTCTCTCTCTCTCTCTCTCTCTCTCTCTGTTGTCACGCCCACTCTTCCTTTTCTTCTACCTTGTTTCCTTTTGCTTTCAGCCTCTCTCTCTTTTCTCTCTCTCTCTTTCGCTCAGGTCCACGCCCTCCTGCTGTCTTCCGTCTGAAAGATAAAAGAAGGGGGGAGCAGGGAGGGAGGAGGGGAGAGGGAGGGGCATGTGTCAGAATGAGAGACAAATTACCCTGCACCAGCACCATGTGGTCAAAGACTAGAGAGAGCCAGGCAGAGAGCTAACACACACACACACACAATAAATAAATAGATGAGAGAGACCAAACATATTCATTTCTATAAAGAGAACTAGCAGTAAAAAAAAGCACATGTAGGTAATTACAATGGTTCTTCCATAAGGGACAGTGGTCAGCCAGAGAAACAGATGGAGTCAACAACGCAATACGAGGGCGAACTAACAGACAGTCCAAGAGACCATATGGAGCAGAGACAACAGAGGTAGATTGATGAAGCGTCACATCCGATAATAGACAGAAGACGATTAGCTAACTAAAAAGGCATTTGTAATTAGACAACGTCTTGGAGCTCTATTAAAATGTGAAGAACTCAAGTGTCTAGGCTACGTCTGTAGCTGTGCGGTGACAAGCGTGTGGTAAACAAGAAAACAGAAAATAAAACAGAACGACATGGCTAATTGGCAACGATTTAGATCGAGTGGTTGAGCCCTATTGAAAGACTCAAGACTAACCTCCCTGATTGTGATGGTGATAAGTAGCTGTTAAAGATGCTATCATCAGTCATGTTGTGGAGGCAAGGAGGCCACACAGTCTGTCCATCTGTACCCTCGGCAGCCCAGTAGGCCCACACAGAGCCACAAAGCGTGGCCTACTTTCCACCGGCACCACAGTCCACTGACTGATTGTTGAACTAGGCTCAATAGGAAGTACAATAGATTGTTGGATTGCTATTTGCTACAGTACAACAGTACATCATGACAACGGAAAGGCACTGAGAGACAGGAAACAATAGCTAGAGAATTATAGGGAGACATTGGCCTTGTTACCAAGCCAGGCAAAATCAATGGTGATAAGAGCAGCTGCCAATATTGAAGAAGAGTTTTGGCTCTACACACAACAGTGTGTGTGTGCGTGCGTGTGCGTGTGTGTGTGTGTGTGTGAGAGAGAGAGTTTTGGCACCTACAACCCACTGTTAGCTGGCAAAGCCAAACTAGAGTGATGGGCGACCTTGGGGAGAGGGGGAAGGTTGGAGGGTGGTACAGAGAGAGGGGGCGAGAGGAAGTGAAGGAAGAGAGGAGACGGGGGGAGAGAGAAAGAGAGAGGGCAACCCAGCACGAGGGAGAGGAGAGAGGAGAGGGGGAAGATGGTGGGGGAAAAAAGAGGGGGAAGGAAGAGAAACAAGGGATGCAAAGGAATAGTCATTAGTATTCTCAGTTATCTTCTCCAGCAATGGCTGCTGGTCAGTCAGTCACACTGGCGCAGACGACGGGCTCCTTGTAACAGCCGCAATGGTATTAATGGAACGGTATCAATCTAACACACAGAAACCATGTGTTTGATACCA
This sequence comes from Salvelinus fontinalis, assembly GCF_029448725.1. Classification (NCBI taxonomy): domain Eukaryota; kingdom Metazoa; phylum Chordata; class Actinopteri; order Salmoniformes; family Salmonidae; genus Salvelinus; species Salvelinus fontinalis. The sequence goes on along the minus strand of NC_074672.1, from coordinate 10,996,381 downwards.
TTCCATTCATTCCGTTCCAGTTACAATAAGCATGTCCTCAAATGTTTCCTCCCACCATTCTCAACTGACACGATTCAACAATATCTGGCAACCAAAGAAAATAACTGAGAAAGAATGGACTCAACAATATCTGGGAAAGGTGGTAGAAGGAGTGAAAAGCATTTTAACGATTCCAACTCCAAACTCTGAGAGAATACATCTAAATCAACTGAGAATGACTACGTTTAAAATAAGAGAACAACAAATAGAAGTGAAACACACCCAATGAGCCAGTTTAAACGAATAACATCAGTGGTAAATGGTCCATTAGAGAGTCACTTCACCTATCAGACCTACAACAGCTAGGGAATGACAGAGTGGGTGGAGGAGAGGAGGGACAACGGGGGGAGATGGGAGGAATGGAGGGGTCTGTTTGGGGAGGGAGTGATGGAAGGTGTGTGTGGTGGGGAGGGGTGCAGTGTGTGTGTGTGTGTGTGTGTGTGTGTGTGTGTGTGTGTGTGTGTGTGTGTGTGTGTGTGTGTGTGTGTGTGTGTGTGTGTGTGTAGGAGAGTATTGGCTCTTCACACCACTGTTAACTGGCAACGCCAAACTAGATAGATGGGTGACCTTGGGGAGAGTGGGGAGGTTGGAGGGTGGTACAGAGAGGGGTGGGGGGAAGAGAGGCTAGAGAGAGAGGAATCGAAGGAAGAGAGGAGGAGAAGAGAGTCGAGAATGAGAGAGAGGAGAGAGGGAAGGTTGTAGAGTGGTAAAGAGAAGGGGGAGAGGAAGAGAGAGGAAGAGAGGAGAAAGAGGAGAGGAAAGAGGGCAACTCTGTTCATGAGGGAGAGGAGAAGGGGAAGATTATAGGGTGGTAAAAGAGGGGGTGAAGGAAGGGGGTGTGTTGGGGAGGTGGTGTGATGGAAGGTGACAGCTGTGACGGTAAACCCCCCCCCCCCGCCACAAAATCACACACCAGGTCTCCCAATCAATGTGTGAACTCTCTCTGCTGTCATGCACACACACACACACACACACACACACACACACACACACACACACACACACACACACACACACACACACACACACACACACACACACACACACACACACACACACACACACACACACACACCCCTCCTCTGTCAGGCTGTGTGATATTAGTACTGGCTGATCAGAGTGCCTCTCATAGGGGGGTTCGGGGGCCCAATTACCAGACGGGCTAGTCTGGGCTGGCCTTTAACAAATTCCATTAGCACAGGATGAATGGAACAGAGCAGAGCTGGAACTGCTGTGGGTATTAGTACAGACACACAGCCTCAGAGACACACAGTTAACATGATAAGGTGTCGCTGAGAGGGTGCTGAGTGGAGCGCCCAACGATGAATGCCACCGACGAACTGCACGCGGCTGAGCCAGGGCACTTCATTGCCAAGTAAACCCTAACACACACACACATCTCTAAACCGAGAAAGACACACACACGGCTGACAACACAGATAAAGGGGCATGCTCCAGTGGGTCTCAGTCAGAAGGCAGGGCCCTAATAGTAGTGAGTACATAAAGGCAGTAAAGGGGAACACTATAATGGGTTAGGTGGGCAATCGGAGGGGGGCAGAGGGGAAGGACGGGAGAGAAAGAAGGGAGGCATGTCATCTTCCCGAGTAATGAGACTGAACACTGAGAACTCCACCCAAACACGCTGCGATTCCACACAGACGCACTTCTCCTTCGCTTTGTCTCTCTCTCACTAGCACACACCTCCCACACACACACCCTGTCTAGGCTGTACGGTCACTTCCCTTATCACAGGGGTGATTGATTCTGAGACAACAGACAGATGGCTGATTTCACCACCTCTGTCAATCCCTGTGTCTCTGTCTGACTTTCTGCAGCTGCAGCTGATCCAATCTTAGCCCTGTTACCTGCCTCGTTGGCTCAGGGCAGAGGTCAGCAGGCACAATAGAGACTACAGCTGGGAGGTCTGGGTAACCTTAGCCGTGTAAGGGCTGTTTGGAAATCTGTTATCAGGTCTGGTGTCATCCAACTTTATTTAATCTATAGTTGAAGGGAGGTGTCATGATATAAGGCGTGAATACATTTTACGTATGGGTGGTACCGGGAATCGATCCCACAACCCTGGCGGTGCAAGCACCATGTTCTACCGACTGAGACACACAGGACCACAATAGACAATATAGCAACCACAGTCGGCTCACGTACCATGTAAGGGCTGTCTGAAAAACTATTAACGCCATAGGAGTCTACAGACACGTCCGATGGTGTCATCATCGATCCAACGTCATTCAATCTCTGAAAGGAGACGTCATGCTGTGATATTCTTTCAGAAGAGAGACAGAGAGAGAGAGAGAGAGAGAGCGAGACAGACGGGCAGGCGGACAGACGGACAGAGAAACCAGACGATGAAGATGTACTATGTGAGGGAGTGGCGCAGCAACAGTCTTCTAGAGGCAAACTGGCCACAAGCTAGCTGTGAATCAAATAATGAGGCAACAATCCAGATCAACATACATACATTTAGTGTGACTTGCTAGCCTGATACATAATTGACGTGGCGCACTGAGGCATTTTGCTAGAGGGGAGGGGACAACACAAAATCAAAATGCCAGAGCAAGAGAGAATGTAAAGGCTATGTGATATCTACATTTAGGTCATTTAGCGGACGCTATAGAGCGACTTACAGCCAGCACATTCAACTAAGGTAGGCAAAGACAGCGACATCACAGTCATTCAACTAAGGTAGGCAAAGACAGCGACATCACAGTCATTCAACTAAGGTAGGCAAAGACAGCGACATCACAGTCATTCAACTAAGGTAGGCAAAGACAGCGACATCACAGTCATTCAACTAAGGTAGGCAAAGACAGCGACATCACAGTCATTCAACTAAGGTAGGCAAAGACAGCGACATCACAGTCATTCAACTAAGGTAGGCAAAGACAGCGACATCACAGTCATTCAACTAAGGTAGGCAAAGACAACAACACATCACAGTCATTGGAATCCTTGTTCAAAATAGCTGCTATCTACAAAATATCTAAGGCATGTATGGCCTGCCCTCCACACAAAAAAAGCAACAGATAATGCATGCCAAAGCAAGTGTATTGGCCTATACGGGCTATTTGATACAATACAATAATAATATATTGTACGCCTGTATAATTGTAGCCCTGGTTCCGACTGCATCAAGCGCTTGTCTGTGTGTTCACTCTGTCATACATTATATCTGAAATGGCGCCTCTCTGCTGTAAAAGCCAGTGATTAACATTAGTAAGTAGCTGGCAGCTACAATCAGTGCAAGCCTGTTGGCCCTGCCAGCCTGTCAATGGGCTCTCTGGGTATTGAAGCAGCATTGACAGAACTGAAGCACGTTCAACCGCCCTCTTATCAAAGACAGGATGGATAGAGGAGGGAGAAAAGAGGGAGGGAGGGGCAGATTGGCATTTATTGTCATGAATCTTGCCCTGGAGGCAGCTCTGCAGAGTGGTCACTAGCTGGCACAGCCAAAAAGTCAGATTTTAAACCTAACCCTAACCTTAACCAAATTACTAACCCTCATGCCTGACCATAACCGTAAAATTAAGACCAAAAAGGAAATTTTTGTTTTCATGAATTTTTACGATATAGCTGCTGGCCCATCGAGCGGAAATTGCTCAGTTCTGCCTCCAGGGCGAGATTCATGACAATAAACGTCAACCTGCAGGGCGGGAGGGGAACACAGGATGGAGCCATTTGAGTCCATCATATTCTGTGTATTATAGCAATAACACATATTCTACAATACAACAGCTCAGCATCCCCCAAAAAATCACAGTGTTTAATAGTTAAGATAACATTTTTGTTAGCTCCACAATATGAATCTATTCATGAAAAAGCTCCTCCCTGGTTTATTTGTTACTGGCCGAAAGCTGTTGCCGTGGCAATACTGTGCCAGATATCATGAATAAACTCACTCTTAACTCACTCTTCTAAAAAATGTGAATGCCCTTAATACAGCTGATTCAGGTAGCCTATTGCAACGCAGTAAGAACTTCTAAACAGTCAGATCCAGTACCTGACCGTACTTCGTTATAGTATTCCACTTTTGTGTGTGTGTATGTGTGTGCCCCTGTGTCTACACATTTGGCAAGGGAGGGGGGGGGGGGGGGGTGTATGTGTGTGTGTGTGTGTGTGTGTGTGTGCGTGTGTGTGTTCGCAGGTCCTGTGTCCTGTCATGGCTTCTCTTTAAATATTTAACACCTCAAGCTGTGTGAAGATGTGTAGGGGGGAGGGAGGGAGGAGGGGGAATGAAAGAGGGGATGAAATAAATGAATACCTGCCCCCCCCCCCTTTACCCCTCCTTGCCTCAGGGTCTGTCTGTCTGGAAAATCAAGAGAGCGAAAGAGACAGAAAGGAGGACAAAGTGTGAGGAAGGGATTTAGAATCAGAGAGAAATGGAGTGAGAGGATTAGACGATGGAGGGAAAGACGGGCAGTGAACAGGTTTCACTCACCGGGCAATGAGAGCAAAGAGAGAGAGACGGAACGATTAGGGGGTCAACCGACAAAATAGGAGAGGAGGGTTACGGACACGGAAGAGGAAGGAGGAGGAAAGGGGGAGGGACACGGGACATCTTGTGGATGTGGTGGAAGACGAGAGGAGAGGAGGAGGAGAGGAGGGGGGGGGGGGGGCGGACACGGGACCACATGGGATGGGGGCAACAATAATTCAGGGACCCCCTGTAGAGTAAATTATTTATCACCTTCTCCTTCCTGTCGCGTCAATTTGCCCCAAATTCACCCAAATTCATAATTCATACTCACCAGCGGCGTTCGGTTCACCATGTATTTGGTTTGGTCCCCAGACCCGGACCTATACTGTACCTGCCTCCCTCTCTCTCCCAGTCTGTCTGGCAGGGGTACATTTGCCCCAAATTCATCCACATAAATAGTTCATATTCACCATATATTTGGTTTAGTGCTAGACCGATCACATGTACTGTACTTGCCACTCTCCTATCTGTCTGTCTGTTTCTCTCCCCCTCTCTCCCCCTCTCTCTGGCAGGGTCATGTTTAATACATGAGACTGTTGCAGTGAGACTACACTCAGAGCTCTCCGCCTGGTGAAATAATACTTGTATCACCTCGCTACCTGTGTCTACTCCTTCTGTGGCAGAAATGATGGTTACTACTACTCTGTCATGTCTTACTGTGTGTCACAGGAGGCTGCCGAGGGGAGGACGGCTCATAATAATGACCCGGAATGGAGCGAATGGAATGGCATCAAACACATGGAAACCACGGAAACCATGCGTCCGATGTATTTGATTCTATTCCACTCCAGCCGTTACCACGAGCCCCTTCCTCCTCAGTTAAGGTGCCACCAACCTCCTGTGGTCGGTCGGTCGGTCGGTCGGTCGGTCGGTCGGTCTGTCTGTCTGTCTGTCTGTTTGTCTGTCTGTCTGTCTGTCTGTCTGTCTGTCTGTCTGTCTGTCTGTCTGTCTGTGTGCGTAGCACTAACGAAAGATAACATTAATGGATCAGATCTACTCTGTTTTTGTATGATGATTGTGGACCCAAATGGCACCCGATTCCCTTAACAGTGCACTACTTTTGACCAGGGCCCATATGGCTCTGGTCAAAAGTAGTGCACTATGTGCTAGAGAATAGGGTGCCATTTGGGACAGACTATCTGTTCTTCGGGTCGAGCACTATAGTAGAGCCTGTCAAAGAGAGAAGAGTGCCAATTTCCTTGTCACCTTTTTAACAATCTTCCTCTCCTTCTTCCTCTTCTACCACTATCAACTCTCCAGATACGCGACACTAGGCTTGAAAGGTTTTTATTTTCACCCCCCTTGCTTTCACAATACAATTCTCACCCCTCCATCCATCTCTCCATCCTTTGTCTATATTCAACACTTTGCTCTGACCCTTCCATCTCTCCATCCTCTAATACACTCCTCTGACCAAATTGCCATGGACAAAACTGATTCCTTCAATATCATCCAACTTTATTGGAAAGGGGGTTTCTTTACGACATGAAGAACCGACTCCAATATCTCTTTAATATGCCTGTGCTTTCCTCTGCATTTAAAGGGCAATATAACATATGGCTGAAGAACAGCAGAGGTGACAGTTAAATGTAAATGAAAGGTTACAAGAAAAAAAGAACACACTCTAAATGCCATATAGAAGCTCATCTACAAACAGACCGACCAACAGTTAGAAGCTCAACACACATTCCAGTTACTGCTGTTGGATGTCATACAGCGTGATTATATACTCTCTCTCCTCTAACTATCTTCCTCCCCCCTCTCTCATTTTCCCAATCCCTCTCTCCCCTCTAAAAGCCTGTTCTCCCTCTGGCTTGTCAGGGTTAAGGGCTAATACAGGAGTGACAAAAAGCTGGAGAAAATAAAGGTTGTCAGGTGGGACCCACTTCAGCCCACTCCACCCACTCCTTCCATGTTGTCATGACAACGGGGTCTCTCTCCACATAGCAACAGCACCCCCCCCCCCCTGACTCCACATAGAAATTCAGTTATTCATACACACGTACGGACAACCAACATGCTCCCTCCCGGTTAGCAGTTATCACTCATAGTCACATGTACATGCAAGCAGACAAAGTCTCAGACACACACACACACACACACACACACACACACACACACACACACACACACACTTTCAGTCTCTTTTACCGCTCACCAACTCGCTCCCAGACTTTCTTTCGTTCTCTCTCTCTCTCGCTGTCTCTCACCCTCCATCCTATAGTCTATACTGTCTGTCTTCACTGCAGAATAGGGGGAGCTACTGCCGGCTGGTTTGTTTACTTATTGATGTTTCCCCCTCAAGACAATATAGGGGGAACAGAGGAATGGAGAGAATAAAAGAAGGGATGAATAATTCAAGTGAAGGAGTGGACTCATTAAGAGAACAGTGGGCTTCAGAAAGGAGGAGAGGAGAGGAGGATGAAAGGAGGGGGAGGAGAGAGGAAAGGAGAAGGGTAGAGGAGAGTGGGGTTGTACATGTGGACGAGGAGAGGAGAGGGGATACATGTTGAGCACGGCCTGATGGGAGAGAAGATGAAAGGAAAGGAACAAGGGAAGAAAGAAAAGAGAAAGAAAGAAGAAAAAAAACATCTAGAAACAAGTCAATTAATCAAACAAACAAGAAATGTTGAAAAAGAAAGAAAGAAAAATCTATAAATCCTATGTTTTAAAAGTCATTAGATTGCATAAAAGACATGGGTTGAGTGTACTAGTGTCTATCATGTTCCCTCCATGTATCTTTATGTATTAGCTAGTGTATCATGTCTCTCTGTGTCTTCATGTCTTTGTGTGTCTCTCTTCATCAGTATACACGGAGTGGACAAAACATTAAGAACACCGTCCTAATATTGAGTCGCACTCCCCCCTTTTTTGCCCCCAGAACAGCCTCACGCTGTATATAGACTTTCTTTTTTTCTCTCTATTGTGTTATTGACTGTACGTTTTGTTTATTCCATGTGTAACTCTGTGTTGTTGTTTGTGTCGCACTGCTTCGCTTTATCTTGGCCAGGTCGCAGTCGTAAATGAGAACTTGAACAATCCATGTCCCAATTGTCTCAAGGCTTCAAAATCCATCTTTAACCCGTCTCCTCTCCTTCATCTACACCGACGGAAGTGGATTTAACAAGTGACATCAATAAGGGATGATAGATTTCACCCGGATTCACCTGGTCAGTCTATGTCATGGATGTTTTGTACACTCGATGTATGTGTTATACTGTGTAGTGTGACTCCATGTAATATAGTGCATCTTAATCCCTAGACGTGTCTGTGTAGGCCTGGTGCGTATCAGCAGATCAGCTGTCAACGTGCCAGTCACCAGGTCAGACAATCCTCTGGTCAGATAACGGAGAATTCTAGAGATGGACACCGACATCCTTTGATCTCTGGTAGCCCTGTTAGTCGTACACTTTGGCTCAAATGGACTGGAATGTATTGGTAAGACTATCGGTCTGGGCTCTAGAGTGATAATTGATCACGTGACAGGCCAAAAGATGACGTTTGGCGGTAGTCGGGAAGGATGAGGTAGTTAGAATAAGATCATCAGTGATCGCCGAGGTTGCTATAACGTAGATCCGGAAACAGATTCAGTCACTAAGAATGACTGTGTGTGTGTGTGTGTGGGGGGGGGGGGGCAGACAAGTTGTTGTGCTTATAAAAACTGGGGAAGAGCTTAATAAACATGCATGGAAATACTGTGATTAAAATGCATTGGATGTGGAGGCAAAATGAAAAGCTGTCAAGGCATGGAACAAACCAGCCATTTCCAGCCGGTGGGTCTCGTTAGTGTCATCATCAGAGAGACACTCTGGCTGCATCGCAAATGGCACCATATCCCCTAAATAGTGCACTTCTTTTGACTGGCGCCCTATGAGCCTGGGTTAAAAGTAGCACCCTGTGTAGGAAATAGGGTGCCATTTGGGATGTACACGCTGCCGTAGGACACGCTCCCTAATTGCAGACTGACACACCCTAGCTGCCATGGAGATGAGGCTCAACACACGCGCACACACACACACACACACACACACACACACACACACACACACACACACACACACACACACACACACACACACACACACACACACACACACACACACACACACACACACACACACACACACACACACACACACACACTCTGCAAAACATGAATCCAGCAAGCACATCCAGACTAAATGGCTGCTCATATGATCGGACCGGGAAACTAATGTACATGACCTGCACAATGAATGGGATAAATACAATGAGCCAGGTAGACTAGTACAGTACATACACAGTATTAAATAGGGAATATGTAAAGCTCCATACAACAGAGATGTATGGCCCATAATAAGGTGTAGAGATACATTATGTACTGTGGAGGCCATACAGAAACCCATAACGAGTGGTGGAGACAGGCCATTAATATGTACAGTCATAGGCCAGGAAGTACAGTACAGAGAGATGGTGGCATACAGAACATCCAACCCCATCCAGTAGCCAATAACAAGCCGTAATGAGACCTACAGATAGGCCAGGACCGAGGTGGGTGGCACACTGAACAAAACAGGCCTCATCCTAACGCCTGGGCCTTTGTCAACTTTAGCCTGGGTAAATAGGAGCAATCATGACATTATGAAATTAAGCAGAAAACCCATTACCAGTGACCTTCTCTCTCCCTCTCTATCTCTCTCTCTTTCCCCTTCCTTCACTCTTTCTCTACCTCACTCTACCTATCTTCCTACTGACGCTTCCCCCTCTCCCTTTCTCTCGTTCATCCACCCTCTACTCTCCTTCTGTCTCTCCCTACCTCCCCCTCTCTTCCTCCCCGGTCAGAGCAAACAGCCTAGTTGTTTGTCTGGCTCAGATGGTAACTATTTACTTCAAATTTAGTTTTTGATTCCGTTCTTAGAAAAGACACACACACCCATTGTTTGCTGACACAGGGCTGGGGGGGGGGGGGGGGGGGGGGGGGTTGATCCCTGTGTGTCTCTGTCCAATCACTCCATGAAGAGATTGGAGGACTACCCACGAGAGGAGAGAAAAGGCTATGGGAAGGAGAAGAACGAGGGAGGAGAGGGGGGGGGGGGCAAGGGAGGAGTGGAGGAGAAGAGGAAGGGTTGAGAGGAGAAAGGTAGAAGAGGGAGGGTTGAGAGGAGAGGAGGGTTGAGAGGAGAGAGGTAGAAGAGGGAGGGTTGAGAGGACAGAAGGAGAAGAGCGAGGGAGGAGGGGAGGAGAAGAGCGAGGGAGGAGAGGAGGAGAAGAGGGAGGGCTGAGAGGAGAGGAGGGTTGAGAGGAGAGAGGTAGAAGAGGGAGGGTTGAGAGGACAGAAGGAGAAGAGCGAGGGAGGAGAGGAGGAGAAGAGCGAGGGAGGAGAGGAGGAGAAGAGGGAGGGCTGAGAGGAGGAGCTATAGGTAGAATCAGTTGACACAGTGTCTGTCAGAGTAGGCCAGGGAGAATAGCTGACGTCGGCTTCACCGTATCTCACAGCTTTAGTACTAACATCAGCCGGACAGACAGCACAACAGTGGGAGAGAAGGAACAACACTTAACCAACCAACCAGACACCGAAACCATAAATAACACTGTAATTTACACCCCCATAACAACAGCCAAATGACACAACAGCACTCAAGGTACCGTGGTTTGGCTTATTGACATATCCACTAACACCGGTATGGCAGAAGCACATTTCAGAACAGCCATAAGGATAACCCTATGTCATTGTAATGATGCATCTATTAAGATACCTAAAGGTGAGCTCTTGCATAGCATGACATGAATGCGTTATGGACATGCTATGGATATATTTCATTACCCTTTAATAATGCGGTTTGGACCTGTGATGATACGTTCATAAAATGCTTATAGATGTGTAATGAATAGATGCGTCGTGGATATATAGTCAAGGTAAATTGTTACCGCGCTCACACAGAATACCATAGAAAACAATAAGGACCCGAAGAAGAGGAGCTGGCAGAGCAGTAACCAACATCACCACGAGATGAAGGACCTGTTACCTATGTTGAACACTTTGGCTGAGAATTGGGGCTACAGCACTGAGCAGTGAGAACAGGCCGTGAGAACAACCAGCATTGTATAGTGTGAGTGTGTGTATGTGTAGGTTGCATGGTGTGTGTGTGTCCCCAGGGTTAGGTGATAAGTGGCCTGTGGCGTGGAACGGAACACACAGCTGCCACCGCCGCCACCTGGTGTGACACGCAAGGCGCGCGCACATGCACGCACACACTTGTTTCCACAGGGACCACCGCCACGCTAGACACGCCCTGAGGAGAGGACTAGGCAGGGGAACGGATGATGTCACCCCTTAAGACTGTGACCTGTAGCCTTTAACCCCCACACACAACAGGTCAGCCATCTGAGACGCTCTGAGACACCAAGGTCACGTAAAGCCGCCCAGCGGCCCCGTAATCACATCACTCTTATAGAGGCAGACCAACTATCAGAAACTGGGGTGATGGGTGGGGTTTGTTTTCTCCAGGAATATCTGCACGCTTCTCTTGCAAATGATATCTAATCCCAGTGGGACTAAACCTTATAGTATAAAGGTTAAATAGAAAAATAATTGATGTAGTCATGCATTTTGATCTTTTCTTTCTTACCTTTAGAGAGTTAGACATTTTGGGGGAGGACATTTATTCAGTGTGAATGTTTCTTTTTTGTGTGTGTGCTTCGTATGACCGTAAAACTGCTCTATTTCACACAGCTCATTGTCAAGCATATGCTTCCCCTCCAGTTTAACTCAGGGACGATCGTACATTGGTAACATTTGCAAGGTCTAGCTAGATTAGACTTAATCGCAGTCAATTCCCCCTCAACCGCCACATGGAAATGAGCTGTAGGCAGGACAAGGTCAGGAGGAGGAGAGCTTTTCTACAACATTTGCATGGAGGCTCAGTGGCCAAACTACCAGGAAAATGACACGCACGGACGGAGACGCATGCTGTGCGGCGCATGGGCATGCCCGTCTATCTGACACACATACGCATACTGGCGCACACCAACGTATGCAGGCACACACAGGAGACGATGCAACATAAATGATTACGTGATCACATGATTGCAATCCCTGTTTAAATACCTTGATAAACAGAGACGCAAAACGGAAGGGATACTTATCGGGGCAGATTCATAGAACCAGAAAATCCCCCACCCTTCCTTAAACTACAATTTAAAATGACACGTTTTACAGTAGCTCCAGAAAAACTATTACCCTACATAATATGACTATTTCAAAGAACAAATCCCCATCCTGCCTTTAATAATCTCTAGAATGACATTAGCTAAAGTAATCCCAGAAAACCTACAACCATATCATATTAAGCCAATAAACCCTTTACCATCATCCTACCTTTCAAAATGTCACGAATCGCATTTTTTGTAGTTCCAGTCAGAAAACTTACAACCATTTTCCACATATACAGTATATTTCCAGAAATCGCATCAGACCAATAAACCCAACAGGAGGATATCTAGAAAAACTGCTCTGGCTTGACTTTCATCATCATCACATAGCGATTAACCAGGTCAGACAGATAGTACTTGTCCTCTGCTAGCCCCATTGACTTTGTTAAAAGTTGCACGAGCAGCACTTAGTGCTTCTGATCTAATCACACAGACACGCCTGGTGGGAATAGAGAGGAAAAAGGAGAGCGAATTGAGGAAGAGAGGAGACATACCTCCACTTACAGATGTAGAAATCCGGATCAAATTAAGATCCTACGGCAGGAAAATAATCCTGTAGCAAGAGGAAATATTTATTATTATGTGTATTATAATTTTTTGTAGGGTTTGATCATTTTTTTCTTAAGGGAAAGTAAGTCTGAAATTTCAAAGTGGAAATTTCAAACTTCAGAAGCCTTTTTAAACCTCAAATACACTACATGTTTTACATTTCCTGTTTTCCAGCAAAAGGGCAATCGAAATTAAGATCCTACATCTGTTCAGGCAGTCTATTGAGAGAAAGATGGAGGAGGGAGGGAGAGAGATGGGTGGAAAGTACAATGTGTGCGCGCGTATGCGCGCTTGTGTGTGTGTGACAGCTCAGAGGAGAACGCCCCACCAGAACTATTGCCACTCTCCTCTCATTCATCTTCATCTGCACCACAGAATATTACGCTACAGCCTCCCGAGTGGCGCAGTGGTCTAAGGCACTGCATCACAGTGCTAGCTGTGCCACTAGAGATTCTGGGTTTCGAGTCCAGGCTCTGTCGGCCGCGACCGGGAGACCCATGGGATGGCACACAATTAGCCCAGCGTCGTCAGGTTAGGGGAGGGTTTGGCCGGCAGGGATGTCCCTGTCCCATTGCGCACTAGCGACTCCTGTGGCGGGCCGGGCGCGGTGCACGCTGACACTGATGCCAGGTGCACAGTGTTTCCTCCGACACATTGGTGCGGTTGGCATCCGGGTTAGGTGGGATTTGTGTTAAGAAGCAGTGCGGCTTGGTTGGGTTGTGTTTCAGAGGACACACGGCTCTCGACCTTCGCCTCTCCTGAGTCCGTACCGGAGTTGCAGCGATGAGACAAGACTGTAACTACCAATTGGATACCACAAAATTGGAGAAAAAACAGGGGTTAAAAGATATACATATATATATATAGTTGAAGTCGGAAGTTTACATACACCTTAGCCAAATACATTTAAACTCAGTTTTTCACAATTCCTGACATTTCATCCCAGTAAAAATTCCCTCTTTTAGGTCAGTTAGAATCACCACTTTATTTTAAGAATGTGAAATGTCAGAATAATAGTAGAGAGAATTATTTATTTCAGCTTTTATTTCTTTCATCACATTCCCAGTGGGTCAGACGTTTACATATACTCAATTAGTATTTGGTAGCATTGCCTTTAAATTGTTTAACTTGGCTCAAACGTTTCGGGTAGCCTTCCACAAGCTTCCCACAATAAATTGGGTGAATTTTGGCCCATTCATCCTGACAGAGCTGATGTAACTGAGTCAGGTTTGTAGGCCTCCTTGCTCGCACACGCTTTTCAGTTCTGCCCACAAATTGTCTATGGGATTGAGGTCAGGGCTTTGTGATGGCCACTCCAATACCTTGACTTTGTTGTCCTTAAGCCATTTTGCCACAACTTTGGAAGTACGCTTGGGGTCATTGTCCATTTGGAAGACCCATTTGGGACCAAGCTTTAACTTCCTGCCTGACGTTTTGAGATGTTGCTTCAATATATCCACATTATTTTCCTACCTCATGATGCCATCTATTTTGTGAAGTGCACCAGTCCCTCCAGCAGCAAAGCACCCGCACAACATGATGCTGCCACCCCAGTGCTTCACGGTTGGGATGATGTTCTTCGGCTTGTAAGCCTCTCCCTTTTTCCTCCAAACATAACGATGGTCATTATGGCCAAACAGTTCTATTTTTGTTTCATCAGACCAGAGGATATTTCTCAAAAAAGTACGATCTTCGTCGCCATGTACAGTTGCAAACCGTAGTCTGGCTTTTTTATGGCAGTTTTGGAGCAGCGGCCTCTTCCTTGCTGAGCGGCCTTTCAGGTTTGTCGATAAGAGACTCGTTTTACTGTGGATATAGATACTTTTGTACCCATTTCCTCCAGCATCTTCACAAGGTCCTTTGCTGTTGTTCTGGGATTGATTTGCACTTTTCGCACCAAAGTACGTTCATTTCTAGGAGACAGAACGCATCTCCTTCCTGAGCGGTTTGACGGCTGCGTGGTCCCATGGTGTTTATACTTGCGTACTATTGTTTGTACAGATGAACGTGGTACCTTCAGGCATTTGGAAATTGCTCCCAAGGATGAACCAGACTTGTGGAGGTCTACAATTGTTTTCTGAGGTTTTGGCTGATTTCTTTTGATTTTCCCATGATGTCAAGCAAAGAGGCACTGAGTTTGAAAGTAGGCCTTGAAATACATCCACAGGTACACCTCCAATTGACTCAAATTATGTAAATTAGCCTATCAGAAGCTTCTAAAGCCATGACATCATTTTCCAAGCTGTTTAAGGCAAAGTCATAGTGTATGTAAACTTCTGACCCAGTGGAATTGTGATGCAAAAAGTGAAATAATCTGTCTGTAAACAATTGTTGGGAAAATTACTTGTGTCATGCACAAAGTAGATGTCCTAACCGACTTGCCAAAGCTATAGTTTGTTAACAAGAAATTTGTGGAGTGGTTGAAAAACAAGTTTTAATGACTCCAACCTAAGTGTATGTAAACTTCCGACTTCACCTGTTTATATATATATATATATATATATATATATATATATATATATATATATATATATATAGAAATATTACATTGCCTCTCAGTTTTTTTCCAGCACAGAATACAACCGCCCACATGCGCGCAAACACACACGCCACTAAACCGACGTTAGATCATGTGGTCTGAGATGTTGTCAGACAACTGGTTTAAGGGGATTTGCCTGCCATTCAAATGCTTTTCAGAGACAATAAAAGAGGAGGCAGGTAGTTTGCATGGTGGTGAACTGAACTAGCTAGGCTGCAGGGCTAGGATCAGGATGATGCTGTTAACTGGTTGGTAAGCAGTGTGTTGAGTGTGTGTTGACTTAAAGGGCTGGTGGAGATCTGTAGCACACCATCGCATGACTCATTCTGTTTGTTTTAGTGTGTGTGTGTGAGTATGTATGCAACTGTCAGTGTTCATTTCTGCACTGTGTACCAATGCAAGGAATCAATACCGCCCTCCCCCTTTCTCACCCTGTCATCACCATGGCAACCCCTTGACTCAAGCCACAGCATGCAGCAATATTTCACCCTTCCCCCGATCCATCCCCCACTCCGAATCTCTCTCCGTTAACTCCCTCTCGTTCATCTCGCTCTACTTCTTCTTTCTACCTTCGCCTCTCATCGCCTCCATCTCCCTCACTCTTCTTCTCCATCTCAGTCTCCTCCCGCTCCTCTCTAATATCTGTCTTCATGTTATCTGGAGTTGAGAGATCTCCTTTTTCTCATATCTGACATTTTCCCATCTGCTGTATATCTCTTATTTGCTCTCTGTCGCTCTCTCAGCATAATTTTCCCCTCTCACTCACTCCCTCCCTCACTGCAAAGCTCACTCACTCCTTGCTTCAGCTCCTACAGCGAGTCACTCCCTCTCTCCTTCTCTATGCCCCTCCCGCCTTCCCACCATCTCTCTCTCCCTTCCTCCATCTCTTCTTGTCTATTAGGCCCGTGGAACAGCATGTGATATTCTACGGTACATTACATCTTCATTAAGACCAGAGAACAGCTGATTCAGAGCTTTAATCACAGGTAACATCATATTAACCCCAACCATCCACCCCTATCAAGCTTCTCTCACACCATCCATCCAGGCAATTACAGACAATTCATTTCCACAGCAAATTTGTGATCTGAATTTTAACAACCACATGGTTAAATGTAACACTTTCTTTGAAATTATATGTGACCATTTCAAATAGTGTTAAACTAGAATTGTTCAGTGTTGATAAACTAACACCCCCGGAGTGTTGGGTCCCTAACACCGTGGGTGTTGCAAATTCCGACTTAAATTAACACTTTATTAGAGCTGATTCTGTTACACTTTCTCAGCGTTAGGGAATAACATATGTCGTGTTAGTATTTATTAGGGTATACAGCCTTATTTGCATATTTCCCAGGGTGCCTTTCGAGTGAATGTTAGAGTAACCCGTCCATGACTGTGTTTGTAAGTGACAGAGACGAGGGCTGCGTTTCAGACACACCGTCCTCCTCTTACCCTCGCCTTATGCCCTTGGGGGAATCCCCGCAACCATCTTTGCCGTTGGTCCAAATGATTAGCCAAGCAAGGGAGGTTGGCAACGTGAGACCCTCAGCCCTCGTTTTTTGATCGAGTTTGCGAGTGTACAATTATGTTCACTCCCGGTCAGCTAAAACTTTAAACCTACATTAATATGGAAAAGTCAACATACAAGTGTAAGTACAAACTAATGGAAAATCATTTGGAAATTGTGCTATTAATTAAGTTTTGTTTGGTTAGCTTTTGGAAACATAACTTTCCCTGACATTTTCGATTTCCCTGATATAGTAGGATGGCTCACATTCGATGTCTGCGGATGCGTTGTCTTCTAGCCAAGATATGAAATGCAATCATAATTAACTGCAGAGCATATAAGGCACACGCAACAGTTCCGTGACGACTGAAAACACAACTGTGGTATGAACGAGTGACACATTTCCGGGCAAGAGCGGTACATTTAAAATGAAATCATTCTTCCCTCGCCCCTTGCCCTGCAAGTGTCAACTCGTCAGACGTCATAATACGTCATCAGAAGTGTCCACTTAATTTGAGGGCCGAGGGGAGAGGGTGTGCCTTTTAAGTGTTTGGAATGCAGCCATGGTGTTGCATTCATAAATGTTCTGTCCTGAAGCATTCACCAATTGAATGTGTTTGAATTAAAAGCAAAACCTTTATGACCGTGCATTCTACATTTCATGAGGCCTTTAGTTATGACCTTGTCTTCCCCCAACATTGTGGTCTGAAAATCCTGGCTCGTGGGCCATATCAGACCTGCAAGTCACAATATGGTGGCTTGTGAAGTAATATTTACTATTGGAATCCAGCAATAACTTTTTATCTCCCCACAATCTGCATCCAGAATGACTGCTATGGTGAAAAACTCATCAATCCAGACTACCTAAACCATATCAACTGGAACAACCATTTCAGTAACGGGTGCAATAATCAATCAAATGTATTTATAAAGGCCTTTTTACATCAGCAGATGTCACAAAGTGCTATACAGAAACTCAGCCTCAAACTCCAAACAGCAAGCAATGCAGATGTAGAAGCAAAGATGAATTAGTTTAGAATTTTTTATTTTATTTATCTTAGATCAAATAATCAATGTGCATGCAGAAACATAGATATTAAAACACAACTGCTCTAAAAAAAAAAAATCAACCTGCAACATAACATGCTGGGAAATATAATAATGAGGACCCTCTCACGGAAATAAACTCAGCACAGTTGAGTAACAACGCCACCAAGCGGTGTTGATTCCAGTGTGATTCAAATGACTCTTCATCTTCTCACTGCAGGCGGCGTCAATTTCAATCCCACTGGTGTTGACCTCACTAGAATCAACACTCAGATATAACACTCAACACTTTTCACCTCAACACCGAAATGTTGGTGTGCATCAACAGCAGAGCAGAGCATTTGATTGCTTCATAGGTGGCCTCATGCATGCGCGCGTAAGTGTGTATATCTATGCATGCGCGCGTGTGTGTCGACACAACCTCAGCTCCAGCCTATAATTCCCATAATATCTGTTATCGTTATCATCATCAACAACAGTAAACGATGAGCGCTGCAGCAAATTCAATCATTACCAATAGAGACCGCTGAAGGGAGTCAATTTGAGGCGAAGCAGTCTTGTCCTTTCCACAGTGTTAGACTGAGTCCCAAGTGGCCCCCTATTCCCTTCATAGTGATAGGCTCTGGTCAAAAGTAGTGAATAAGGGGGCCATTTGGAATGCAGACTTAGACTGGGCCCCTCAAAGACACTGTGTTATCTTCACACAGCAGCACTGCCTTGGTCCAGGGAGGGCGGCGGGCAAATCCCTGTCCGTGTGTGTTCAAATCCCCCCTCTGTTCACCTCCATCACAACATTAGCTACAGCTCACATCACTGTTGTTGTGAGGATCAAGGACGTGACATTTCGCTTCACTCACACCTATTTCAATAAAGCCAGTCAGTAGAGCTGCGAGTGAAAGGCGGAAACGGAATCAACAGACAAAACCTGTTCCACCATGTCCATCTGTCTGCAATTCTAGTTGTCCTGTGTGTGCGCTTGTGTGTGTGTGTGTCCTTTTTTACTTTAGACAGACAGTGAAGGGATCTAGAGGGTATCTTTAGCCTGTCCCATGTGTATACAGTGAATAAGCAGAGTAGGGATTTCAGGCTCACTCTTTCAGCCGCTCTTATCATTTTCAGTGTGCGGTGTGTGGCTGCCTGGGCTAGTCTCTCTATCCCTCCTACCCTCATTGCCTCCCTCTCTCAGAATCACGCCGGACAGAGAGAGAGAGAGAGGACAGAGAGAGAGAGGACAGAGAGGACAGAGAGAGAGCGGACAGAGAGAGAGAGAGGACAGAGAGAGAGAGAGGACAGAGAGAGAGAGAGAGGACAGAGAGAGACATGATAGAGAGAGAGCGAGAGAGAGAGAAAGAGAGAGAGAGAGGACAGAGAGAGGACAAAGAGAGAGAGCGGACAGAGAGAGAGAGAGGACACAGAGAGAGAGAGAGGACACAGAGAGAGGACACAGAGAGAGAGGACAGAGAGAGAGAGAGGACACGGAGAGAGAGGACAGAGAGAGAGAGAGGACAGAGAAAGAGACGACAGAGAGAGAGAGAGAGAGAGAGGACAGAGCGAGAGAGAGGACCGAGCAAGAGAGAGGACCGAGCAAGAGAGAGAGGACAGAGCGAGAGAGAGAGGACAGAGAGAGAGAGAGAGGACAGAGCGAGAGAGGACAGAGCGAGAGAGAGAGGACAGAGCGAGAGAACAGAGAGAGAACAGAGAGAGAAGAGAAAGAGAGAGGGAGAAGAACAAGAGAAAGAATGAGAGAAAGAGAAAGACGGAGCGAAACTGAGAAAGAGAGAAAGAATCTGTGCTGACCTTTCACTGAGGCTAGAAGACTAGTTGATGAGCCTGAGATGAGGAGTTCTGCGGACAAGGTCTGACACTGTTCATACATACACATACTCGCTCGCACTGCACATGGGCTCATCCAGCTGTGTACACAGGTGATGCGCACACACACACACACACACACACACACACACACACACACACACACACACACACACACACACACACACACACACACACACACACACACAGCAGGGTGAAGGGGCAGATGGGTAGAAAGCGTACACCACCATAAAAGCACTCTGTAATGGCTGCTAACTCAATTGAATATGTCCTGATTAGCTGTAATGTAGCTTTAACCATGTTAACCATGCTG
This sequence comes from Salvelinus fontinalis, assembly GCF_029448725.1. Classification (NCBI taxonomy): domain Eukaryota; kingdom Metazoa; phylum Chordata; class Actinopteri; order Salmoniformes; family Salmonidae; genus Salvelinus; species Salvelinus fontinalis. The sequence continues at coordinate 10,976,871 of NC_074672.1, read as the reverse complement.
GTTAGGAGGAGTAGAGTACAGGAGAAGGGGTCAGCAAGCACTGCCAGGAGACAGCTAACATGTGTCCAGTCATCACAATGTCAATAACAAGGGGCAGTGCTATAGGGACAGGATTTCTTCCTGATCACGACTAGGGCTAGTTATACCCAATGACCCAGAGATATTTCCTGTTCAGGTTTATAGTCAAGAAAAAGCTAACAGAAAAACTGTCTCCAGGCATTAAGACCACCTAGTACTTTTCCACCACGAAAGGAACACTCCACCCAGTGCTCATCTTTTTGGTATTTGTTTCATTAGTCCATTGTTGATATAGTCCCAAAATGTATTGCATGTCAGAAATCAGGTTTTGCATCATCTGATGCTGCGTTTTGCAGCAAATGATGCAAAATGCATCATACAGGCCAGATTTCTGTATTTTGAAAGTTACATATCATGAAAACTTGATTGCAGACATGGCAAAATAAACTGTTGCTATATCAACAATGGACTAATGAAACAAATACCAAAAGATCGTTTTTGGATGCAGTTTTCCTCGAAGTGCAGTTCGACAGATTTTTCACCTAGTCAGCTTGGGATTTGAACTAGCGACCCTTTGGTAACTGGACCAACGCTCTTAACTGCTAGGCTACCTGCCGCGTGTTGTCTAGTGCACCACAGGCTGATAAAAACACCATTCACACTGTCCATGAATAAAACACACGGTCACACTCTCTCTTAGCTAGGGAGGGAGGGAGGTAGGGACGGAGGACAGACAGACACATGCAAAGAAAAGCTCAATATTGATGTATCATTATTAGTCACTACAGTATGTTGTCTTATCTCCTAGTGCTGTGCTGTGTTTCTGTTGCTGGGTAATTAGTGTCATAGTGTAATTGTGTATACAGCCAGAACGGAAGCAGGTGAGCTCAGTAGCATTAGGAGCTGTGTCTGTGTGTCTCTGCCTTCCGCTCTGCCTCTCCGTGCTCTGTGACATTTCCATCGCTGCAGGCATCGCTCTCCCTCGACTCCCACCTGTCTGCTTTGTGTTCTCTCTCCCCCTCTTCTTTTCCCTGCATATCCCACCACATCGACTCTCCGTCTCTTCCCCCGCTCTCCCTCCCTCTCTGTATCCCACCAGCCACCACATTGTCTCCCCATCTCCAGCCCACGCACTTTCCACTCTCTCTCTCTCCTCTGTTTTGTCAGGCCCTGAGCAGATCACTTCCTAATAACCCAGTCCACACTGCTAAAAGGCTACTGGGTAGTGGCGTTTCCGTTCTTTAGTTCCTCTCCTCCACCCTCCTCTCCCACTCCTTGCCCCACCCCAGACATGGCTGAGTTAATTAACACAGCGACTCCTCTCCCCCTGTCTCCCCCTCCTCACCCCCACCGCCTGTAAACCCACCCCCAGCCCTGTAGTTAACACTCCTCCCCCTGTCTCCCCTCTCCATAACCCCGGCAGCCCTGTAGCCTGGGGGGTCACCCGGTTACTTAACTCTGTAATTACCTCATTAAGCTCGTTAGTATTGGCCGGGGCCTCTGTCTATTCTCTCCTCCTCTGATGGCTTTGTCTACCCCTCCTCTCCCTCGTCATCTCCCATCTGCTCCCGAATTTTAGTCTCATTGGCTTCCTCTCCCCTGCCCTCCCTGCCTTCCTCCACTGTCCTCTCTGAAATGAAAACATTCCCAGATCCCCTACAGTTTCCCCAGTTCCCTGTATCCATGCCTTCCAATGTCTTCCTACAGTTCTTGTTCCCTCCATCTCCTCTCCTCTCCTCTCCTCTCCTCTCCTCTCCTCTCCTCTCCTCTCCTCTCCTCTCCTCTCCTCTCCTCGCATTCCCTCCAGTATACAGTTACCTTTTCACCTTGCTACAGTTCAGGAGTGAGTGAGTGAGTGGACTACAAATCTAGACTCTGTCGCTCCCCTTAAGTGAGACGGCATCATCCAGGCGTTACCCCAGCTCCTTGCTCCCTCGTAACGTTTGTCAAACAAGAGTTACTTCTTAGCCAAAAGTTTGCACACAAATATGAAGTCCAGTTATCGTTCCTTCCCGCTGCATGATGAAGTTTGATGTTGATATAAACAGACAGTTTAATAGGTGACTACAAACACAGCAGTGGTGGCAAGGGTACGGGACACACACACACACACACGCACACGCACACACACACACACACACACACACACACACAGCTTCATAGGAGGATACACACTGCCTCATTATTTCAGCTTCTGCACTGTTCCTTACTTCTACACACCCAATTGAACTCGCTCACATCCTTTAGTCTGAAGGCTCTGCAATGCACCCCCCCCCCCCCCCCCCCCCCCCTCGCTGACCCCAGGTTGCAGTGCAGCCTGAGGAACTGTATAGTAGCTATCTGACCTCATTCACTCTGGCATTTACTGTACAGTGAATTAAGCAGGAGAAGATGAGAGAGAAGCAATATAAATGATCCTTGTTAGAGTGTATTACATAAATTCAAATAGTGCACTTGCATGGCATGTTGTAGACGTAATGCACAGTGCTCAAAGTGCTCAGTTGGTATGCTATAATTAACTAGATAATGTATGTCTATAATCGCGGTGAACATGGCATGTTGGAGTGTATTACATAAACTGCACTTGGGATGCTATAGATCTAATGCACAGTGGAAGAAGAATTCCAAAGATGGGTTCGTGACCCTTACGAAGAGGAGGAGGTTTATAGGAGGGCTGTAGAGGAAGGTGGAGGTAGGATGGAGTTACACACACTCACTCTCACACACACACACACACACTTTTCCAGTGGTTGTAAAGGGAAGTGGAGGTAGGATAGGATAGTTGTTCATAGTTAAGGTGGGTGGTCCGACACGGCACACCGTTCACCAGCAGCCACTACCTATAGCATTAGAAATTAACCACTGTACCATGTATGTCAAACTATAATGGATTCAAAATATAGTCAGCTGTCTCCGTCTCCAGAATGACAGCTGAAGAGGCTGACTGACTAACTTACTGCAAGCTTTCCATCTCCACCTCTCCTCCCCCTCGCTCTCCATCTCCTCTCCTCTCTCTCTCGCTCAACTCAAAAGACAGCAGGCCAAGCACCAGAATGCACAAGCAGCCTTTCAGTCACAAAACAAAGAAAAACTGTACGACCTGTTGTATCAACATGAAACGTTTCAACGTCAAATAGAACAGACATGACGGTTGTCATTCTCTCCCCCTCTGCTCCCCTCTCTTTCGTCTCGTCATGCGCTACCCCCCCTGTGCGCTACCCCCCCGTGCGCTACCCCCCGTGCAGTATTCGGGGGTGGGTGGGATAGATGTAAGAGCGTTTTATCAACATGGAATTTTTAACAGTACTGTCAAATAGAATAGACGCCGAGGTTGCCATTCTCTGTCTCGCTCTCTCTCATCATTATCTCATATATATATATAAATATATATATATAAATATATATAACTCCCCCTCGTCCTGTGTCGCCCCCCCCCCTGTCGCCCTCTGTCTCCTCCTGGGTGGCTGGTATAATGGGACTGGCACAGTAGGTGAGATTAAATTAGCACCAGTGTATAGGGATTATGCATACTATACAACTGATCCCCTCCTCCGCCACCTAATCCAAGCCTAATGAATATATCATGGCTGACAAGTACACAGATAGACACTTGGAAGGAACATATCATGGCTCTCACACACACACTGACAGGAGCAAAGTGGCCCTCTTACCCTCCTCCTGTAGTCGTAGGATACAGACAGAGCACGAGAGAGAGAGACGCTAGGATGTAGTGCGCGCACTACAATCACAAGACTGGACGTTACACACTTGTTTATGAAGATACATTTTCTAATTCAATGAGAATGTGAGCTATATCCATTCCACTTGTTCCTACTTTTAGGTTCAATGGAACGTGAGACGAGGAAGTCTGGCAACGTGAGACTACAGTAGGTTCAATAAAACAAGAGATGACAAGCTACTTAACTTAAATTGAAATTCATGACGATTTGACACCGTGGCATTCAATCATCCTTTGAACGAGAATCATTTGTGTCAGTCATTTGATAGGTCAGTCATTCAATGATTCTTTGAAAGGGAATCATTTGTGTCAGTCATTTGATAGGTCAGTCATTCAATGATTCTTTGAACGAGAATCATTTGTGTCAGTCATTTGATAGGTCAGTCATTCAATGATTCTTTGAAAGAGAATCATTTGTGTCAGTCATTTGATAGGTCAGTCATTCAATGATCCTTTGAACGAGAATCATTTGTGTCAGTCATTTGATAGGTCAGTCATTCAATGATTCTTTGAACGGGAATCATTTGTGTCAGTCATTTGATAGGTCAGTCATTCAATGATTCTTTGAACGAGAATCATTTGTGCCAGTAATTTCATAGGTCAGTCATTCAATGCCAAGCAGTCATGTTCCATAAATTACACTGTTCCAAATCTCCCAGTGGGCTCCAGACAGCCAAGTCCCCTAACTTCTCTCTCAGAGCCTCAGCACAACCCACAGATCTGGGATCGGTTATGTCTTTTAGATTATAATGAATACGAGGGGGTACCTGATCCTAGAACAGCTCTGCCACTGAAACTTTTACAACCCACTACTGTACAATCAAACACATTTATTGATAAAGCCCTATTTTACATCAGCAGAAGTCACAAAATGCTTATACACTTCCCTTCTTCACATCAATTGAATCATCGACATGACAATAGGGACATCCTTCATCTCTGCCTGCCAGCAGCAGTAGTAATATATTCTGGTAGTTAGTATTATGAACAGTACAGTATTCTTGTATAGAGTCCAAGATGTGTTGGCGCCAGACAGACACAGTGGAGGATTGAGGAGTTATGTAAATACCAATAGGACGGAAGTCATTTATTACGTACTGGCATGTAATGTAGTCATGAGACCCATACACACACACACACACACACACACACACACACACACACACACACACACACACACACACACACACACACACACACACACACACACACACACACACACACACACACTTCTAAAACTTCTTTACTTTGACGATGTGACACACAAACTCTCTCACACGCTTACACACTTATACACGCTTACACACTTACACTTACACTTAAACACTTCCTCTAGAGTTAACAGACCTCTTCATCCACCCACAGTGCAGACTGTCCAGGACAGAGGGGCGATTTAGGCTAATTTTAGTCAGAGATGTGCCCATAAAGCTTCTTTGATTGGAGTGGCATGTGGTGAAAGGGATGGGAGGATGAGGGGAGGAAGAGGGGAATTCTTACGATGACTCATAGACAAAGACATACTTTTCTCGGAGTGACAGAGCAAGAGAGAGAGAGATGAAGGGTCAAGGTCTCAGAAAGACCGAGAGAAGGGCAGACGGGGGAAGACAGTTTCTCTCCACTTCTCTTCTGCCATCTCCCCTCTTATCTCTGTGGTTTTCTCTCTCCGTTACGCATTCTGTCTGTTTCTTGTTTTTCCTCTTTTTGTTCTGAAACCATTTCCTTTTCTAAGGCTACAGGAACTCTATGTTTATGGGAGATTCCAATTATAATCTTGTTATGGGCTGGTTTGAGCTTGTGTGTAATGTACAGTGTCTTCAGAAAGAATTCACACGCCTTGACTTTTTCCCACATTTTGCTGTTTCAACATGAATTTAAAACGGATTAAATTGAGATTATGTCACTGGCCTATATATATATATATATATATATTATATATATACACATACAGTGGGGCAAAAAAGTATTTAGTCAGCCACCAATTGTGCAAGTTCTCCCACTTAAAAAGATGAGAGAGGCCTGTAATTTTCATCATAGGTACACTTCAACTATGACAGACAAAATGAGGGAAAAAAATCCAGAAAATCACATTGTAGGATTTTTAATGAATTTACTTTTTTGCCCCACTGTACACACACACACACTACCCCATAACGTTAAAGTGTAATTATGTTTAATCTCTGTACCTCACACATACAATGATCTGTACGATCCTTCAGTCGAGCAGTGAATTTCAAGCACAGATTCAACCACAAAGACCAGAGAGGTTTTCCAATACCTTGAAAAGAAGGGAACCTAAAAAAAGCAGACATTGAATATTCCTTTGAGCTGCTCAGGGATTTCACAATGAGGCCAATGGTGACTTTAAAACAGTTACCGAGTTTAATGGCTGTGGTAGGAGAAAACTGAGGATGGATCAACAACATTGTAGTTACTCCACAATACTAACCTGATTGACAGTGAAAAGAAGAAAGCCTGTACAGAATACAATATTCGAACACATGCATCCTGTTTGCAATAAGGCACTAAAGTAAAACTGCAAAAAATGTGTTAAAAGAAGTGAACTTTATGTCCTGAATACAGTGTTAAGTGTTATGTTTGGGGCAAATCCAACACAACACATCACTGAGTACCACTCGTCATATTTTCAAGCATTTTGGTGGCTGCATCATATTCTGGGTATGCTAGTCATCGGCAAGGACTGGGGAGTTTTTTAGATTAAAAATAAATGGAATAGAGCTAAGCATAGGCAAAATCCTAGAAGAAAATCTGGTTCAGTCTGCTTTCCAACAGACACTGGGAGACAAATTCACCTTTCAGCAGGACAATAACCTAAAACACAAGTCCAAACATACACTGGGGATGCTTTACCAAGATGACATTGAAATGTTCCAGAGTGGCCTTGTTACAGATTTGAATTAAATAGGATTGAAAATACATGAAAATGTCTGTCTAGCAATGAGCAATAACTTACCCTGATTAAGACAGCTTGTTTGTCAAAACGTTGGTTATTAGGTTATTAGATGATTGCATCTGAGCTCCTAGAGTGTGAGGCTCTCCATTCATTTTCCAAGTGTTCTGCTCCGCTAGCCAGCACCTCGCCTAAACAGGTGTTCTGCTCCACTAGCCAGCACCTCGCCTAAACAGGTGTTCTGCTCCGCTAGCCAGCACCTCTCCTAAACAGGTGTTCTACTCCGCTAGCCAGCACCTCGCCTAAACAGGTGTTCTACTCCGCTAGCCAGCACCTCGCCTAAACAGGTGTTCTGCTCCGCTAGCCAGCACCTCGCCTAAAACAGGTGTTCTGCTCCGCTAGCCAGCACCTCTCCTAAACAGGTGTTCTACTCCGCTAGCCAGCACCTCGCCTAAACAGGTGTTCTGCTCCGCTAGCCAGCACCTCGCCTAAACAGGTGTTCTGCTCCGCTAGCCAGCACCTCGCCTAAACAGGTGTTCTGCTCCGCTAGCCAGCACCTCGCCTAAACAGGTGTTCTGCTCCGCTAGCCAGCACCTCGCCTAAACAGGTGTTCTGCTCCTCTAGCCAGCACCTCGCCTAAACAGTTGTTCTGCTCCGCTAGCCAGCACCTCGCCTAAACAGGTGTTCTGCTCCGCTAGCCAGCACCTCGCCTAAACAGGTGTTCTGCTCCGCTAGCCAGCACCTCGCCTAAACAGGTGTTCTGCTCCGCTAGCCAGCACCTCGCCTAAACAGGTGTTCTGCTCCGCTAGCCAGCACCTCTCCTAAACAGGTGTTCTGCTCCGCTAGCCAGCACCTCGCCTAAACAGGTGTTCTGCTCCTCTAGCCAGCACCTCGCCTAAACAGGTGTTCTGCTCCGCTAGCCAGCACCTCGCCTAAACAGGTGTTCTGCTCCGCTAGCCAGCACCTCGCCTAAACAGGTGTTCTGCTCCGCTAGCCAGCACCTCGCCTAAACAGGTGTTCTGCTCCGCTAGCCAGCACCTCGCCTAAACAGGTGTTCTGCTCCGCTAGCCAGCACCTCGCCTAAACAGGTGTTCTGCTCCGCTAGCCAGCACCTCGCCTAAACAGGTGTTCTGCTCCTCTAGCCAGCACCTCGCCTAAACAGGTGTGCGTTTCTAACCAATTCGACATGGCTTAAAGAATTTAAAAAAGAATGTGCAAATATTGTACAATCCAGTTGTGCAAAGCTCTTAGAGACTTACCCAGAAAGGTTCACAGCTGTAATCACTGCCAAAAGGTGATTCTAACAATGAGATGAGATGTTTCTGTATAACGTTTTCAATACATTTGCAAAAATGTTGAAAAACATGTTTTGACTTTGTCATTATGGGGTATTGTGTGTAGATGGGTCAGGAAAACAATCAATGTAATCCATTTTGAATTCAGGCTGTAACACAACAAAACGTGGAATAAGTCGAGGGGTATTGAATACTTTCTGAAGGTGCTGTATATGCAAATGACAATTACTAGAAGTCAGTCTCCTTCTGTATGACCCTAGAAGGGTTGGATAGGAGCCATCTGTCTGGAGTTAGAACGTGTTCTGCAGAATAGGATAGAATCTCTCTCGGTCATGGTTTAGGTACCGTCCAACTGTCTCGTTTCTGTGGGAAGCGAGGAGGTTGTCTTGAACGTCAAAGTTGGGGAGCGGAGTGAGAATAACAGAAAGCAGAAGGAAGAACAGAGCCAGACAGTCATCCGGCCCCTCAGTTGCTCCATGCTCTATATGTAAAGAACTGTGTGACTGTTCACTCTGCTATTCAGCTGAAACATCCAGTTGGGTGAATACATCTGGTTTGTGCTTTCTCTGTCTCCGTCTGGGTCTGTAGCTGAGAAGAACCTAACGATATCATTTGGTAGAATAAATACAGGATTCGTGCATTTCCCGGCTTTAATCGAACGCGAGGCTCTCTCATTGACACCCACTGTGCTCTGTAAATGACTTGATTGTTTGAGGTAAGGCATACTAGGCATTCATTTCTCTTAGGACTTCAATTTAGTAGTCATAACACTTGATGAGGTTCCTGTTGAATGGTTAAACAGGTCTATTTCCTGTGTTTTTCAAGGGTTATTACCCTCTTTCGCACACACACAAACACACACACGCACGGACACACGCGAGCGAAAGGGGTGCCACTGACAGAGATTTAATAAAGTAATCCACTCAAATGAATTCCATAAAATCTCCATATTTGCCAGCAGTTAATCTTGAACCCCATCTCTAAAATCAGTTTTCCAGATGGCACCCTGTTCCCAATTTAGTGCAGTACTTTTGAGCAAGGTCCTACCCTATGGGCCCTGGTCAAAAGTAGTGCACTGAACAGGGAATAGGGTACCATTTGGGACCTAACTTACGGTTCAATTGTATAATTGGGTTCATTTTATTGGCCTTTGTGTCAGCGTTTCTGTAATGTCCAATAATAATCTCAAGTAGACATTATTCTGATTAAGGCCTGGAGTGGAAGGCTTTGGTTTGGTTGCTACCCGACTATGCATGAATCCAGACATGACATGTGAAACCACACTTGGCGCAGAAACGAAGGGAGAAAGAGATGGAAGGAGGGAGGTGAGAAAAGCCGGTAAAAGAGGGGAATGGATTTCAAATTTGGCAGGTCTCCTCTAGATGTGTAAGGATAGAGAACAGGGTTGGTAAGTGATGACTGGCGTTTGGTGGTAGTGTTGTAGTAGAGGTAGTAGTGGCAGTAGTAGTAGTGGCAGTAGTGGTAGTAGTAGAGGCAGTAGTGGTAGTAGTAGTAGAGGCAGTAGTGGTAGTAGTAGTAGAGGCAGTAGTGGTAGTAGTAGTAGAGGCAGTAGTGGTAGTAGTAGTAGAGGCAGTAGTGGTAGTACTAGAGGCAGTAGTGGTAGTAGTAGAGGCAGTAGTGGTAGTAGTAGAGGCAGTAGTGGTAGTAGTAGAGGCAGTAGTAGAGGCAGTAGTGGTAGTAGTAGAGGCAGTAGTGGTAGTAGTAGAGGTAGTAGTGGTAGTAGTAGAGGCAGTAGTGGTAGTAGTAGAGGCAGTAGTGGTAGTAGTAGAGGCAGTAGTGGTAGTAGTAGAGGCAGCAGTAGAGGCAGTAGTGGTAGTAGTAGAGGCAGTAGTGGTAGTAGTAGAGGTAGTAGTAGAGGTAGTAGTGGTAGTAGTGGTAGTAGTAGTGGTAGTAGTAGAGGTAGTAGTGGTAGTAGTAGTAGTAGTAGTAGTAGTAGTAGTAGTAGTAGTAGTAGATGTAGTAGTGGATGTAGTAGTAGTAGAGGTAGTAGTGGAAGTAGTAGTAGTAGTAGTAGTGGTAGTAGTAGAGGTAGTAGTGGTAGTAGTAGTAGATGTAGTAGTGGTAGTAGTAGAGGTAGTAGTAGTAGTAGTAGAGGTAGTATTGGTAGTAGTAGTGGTCGTAGTAGAGGTAGTAGTAGTGCTAGTAGAGGTAGTAGTAGTAGAGGTAGTAGTGGTAGTAGTAGAGGTAGTAGTGGTAGTAGAGGTAGTAGTGGTAGTAGTAGTGGTAGTAGTAGAGGTAGTAGTGCTAGTAGTGGTAGTAGTAGTAGAGGTAGTAGTAGTAGTAGTAGTGGTAGTAGTAGAGGTAGTAGTGCTAGTAGTGGTAGTAGTAGTAGAGGTAGTAGTAGTAGTGGTAGTAGTAGAGGTAGTAGTGCTAGTAGTGGTAGTAGTAGTAGTAGAGGTAGTAGTGGTAGTAGTAGAGGTAGTAGTGCTAGTAGTGGTAGTAGTAGTAGAGGTAGTAGTAGTAGTAGTAGTAGTGGTAGTAGTAGAGGTAGTAGTGCTAGTAGTGGTAGTAGTAGTAGAGGTAGTAGTAGTAGTAGTAGTAGTGGTAGTAGTAGAGGTAGTAGTGCTAGTAGTGGTAGTAGTAGTAGAGGTAGTAGTAGTAGTAGTAGAGGTAGTAGTGGTAGTAGAGGTAGTAGTGGTAGTAGTAGTGGTAGTAGTAGAGGTAGTAGTGCTAGTAGTGGTAGTAGTAGTAGAGGTAGTAGTGGTAGAAGTAGAGGTAGTAGTGCTAGTAGAGGTAGTAGTAGTAGTAGTAGAGGTAGTAGTGGTAGTAGTAGAGGTAGTAGTGGTAGTAGTAGAGGTAGTAGTGGTAGTAGTAGTGGTAGTAGTAGAGGTAGTAGTGCTAGTAGTGGTAGTAGTAGTAGAGGTAGTAGTAGTAGTAGTAGAGTTAGTAGTGGTAGTAGTAGAGGTAGTAGTGGTAGTAGAGGTAGTAGTGGTAGTAGTAGTAGTAGAGGTAGTAGTGGTAGTAGTAGAGGCAGTAGTGCTAGTAGTGGTAGTGGTAGTAGTAGAGGTAGTAGTGCTAGTAGTGGTAGTAGTAGTAGAGGTAATAGTAGTAGTAGTAGTAGTGGTAGTAGTAGAGGTAGTAGTGCTAGTAGTGGTAGTAGTAGAGGGTGTAGTAGTGCTTCATAGAGTACTGGTCTATACACAGACCTACAATCTACACTGTCTTGTTTCATCACTGGGAACTGAACTGACGTTGACAACAACCCCAGATCTCTCCCCTTCTTAAAACCACCCACTACCTTTCAAATAACACTAATCTTTCCTCTCTCTTTTTGTCCTTTATTATATATTCATGCATTATTATTTCCATTTCTCAATAAAGTATATATCGTGTGCTATTCTATTCTATTTCATTATGCCCCACTTCTCTCTCTCTATAGATTCAGGCGCCCTTTTCCCTCCCTTCTCCTCTTCTCTCTCTCCCTCCCTTCCACCTTCCCCTTCCCTCCCAGTAGGTTTCATAATCATGTCCCCTGCCTTTCAATCACTCCTTGCCTGACCCTTCACTCCTTAAATCATAGTAACATATTCTAGACTCCACCCCGACACGTCTGCCTGATCCCCCACTTGACACACACCATGTCAGTTAGTCTAGCTCCATCTGCAGAATCTAAATCAAACAGGCTTCCTTCATCACACAGACACACACACCGCAGGGCAACCAGGGAGAAACCATCACGTCAACCATCAACCCTTAAGGCAGCCTCTCTTTAGCTCAGCAGTGTGCTAAAACGACAAACACAGAGGACCAGAGTCACTAAAAGTGAACCTGTCTGTGCATAGTTTACACCTGTAAGTCCCAGTAGGGAATACACTAAAAGTGAACCTGTCTGTGCATAGTTTACACCTGTAAGTCCCAGTGGGGAATACACTAAAAGTGAACCTGTCTGTGCATAGTTTACACCTGTAAGTCCCAGTGGGGAATACACTAAAAGTGAACCTGTCTGTGCATAGTTTACACCTGTAAGTCCCAGTGGGGAATACACTAAAAGTGAACCTGTCTGTGCATAGTTTACACCTGTAAGTCCCAGTAGGGAATACACTAAAAGTGAACCTGTCTGTGCATAGTTTACACCTGTAAGTCCCAGTAGGGAATACACTAAAAGACTAAGAAAAAAGCTGTACAATTAACAGAGAAGCTAAAATATGAAACAGAAATGGCTTCGTCACAAATGGCCCACTTTTCCTCATGGGCCCTGGTCAAAAGTGTGTTGTAGTGTGTTTAGTGTGTTGCACTAAATAGGAATAGGGTAGAATTTGGGATGCAGTCTTTATTTACACCTTACCTTGAGATCTCTTTACATCTCTTAACCTGTGTTGTATCTTTAATGTTGTATTCCTTTGGAAAATAACAGGTACAGACTTTGAGCAGTGGCGACCCGTTATTCAAGGCAGGTGGAGCTGACGGTTGTAGTCGTGTATTTGGGGCAGCTGATGTGTGTAGTCGTGTATTTGAGGCAGCTGACGGTTGTAGTCGTGTATTTGGGGCAGCTGATGTGTGTAGTCGTGTATTTGGGGCAGCTGATGTGTGTAGTCGTGTATTTGGGGCAGCTGATGTGTGTAGTCGTGTATTTGGGGCAGCTGATGTGTGTAGTCGTGTATTTGGGGCAGCTGATGTGTGTAGCCGTGTATTAGGGGCAGCTGATGTGTGTAGTCGTGTATTTGGGGCAGCTGATGTGTGTAGTCGTGTATTTGGGGCAGCTGATGTGTGTAGCCGTGTATTAGGGGCAGCTGATGTGTGTAGTCGTGTATTTGGGGCAGCTGATGTGTGTAGTCGTGTATTTGGGGCAGCTGATGTGTGTAGTCGTGTATTTGGGGCAGCTGATGTGTGTAGCCGTGTATTAGGGGCAGCTGATGTGTGTAGTCGTGTATTTGGGGCAGCTGATGTGTGTAGTCGTGTATTTGGGGCAGCTGATGTGTGTAGCCGTGTATTTGGGGCAGCTGATGTGTGCAGTCGTGTATTTGGGGCAGCTGATGTGTGTTGTCGTGTATTTGGGGCAGCTGATGTGTGTAGTCGTGTATTTGGGGCAGCTGATGTGTGTTGTCGTGTATTTGGGGCAGCTGATGTGTGTTGTCGTGTATTTGGGGCAGCTGATGTGTGTTGTCGTGTATTTGGGGCAGCTGATGTGTGTAGTCGTGTATTTGGGGCAGCTGACGTGTGTAGCCGTGTATTTGGGGCAGCTGACGTGTGTTGTCGTGTATTTGGGGCAGCTGATGTGTGTAGTCGTGTATTTGGGGCAGCTGATGTGTGTAGTCGTGTATTTGGGGCAGCTGATGTGTGTAGTCGTGTATTTGGGGCAGCTGATGTGTGTAGCCGTGTATTTGGGGCAGCTGATGTGTGTAGCCGTGTATTTGGGGCAGCTGATGTGTGTAGTCGTGTATTTGGGGCAGCTGATGTGTGTAGTCGTGTATTTGGATGGCTGCAGTGACTGGCAGTAGGGCCTGGGGCAAAATAACAGGTGGCTTTGGAGCATGTAGCTAGCGTAAAAACACCAGTGTGGAGAATCTAAATTAGCTAGGATAACACTAACACTGCACAACACTGCACTTCAATAGCTTGCATAAATAACACTGCTCCCCCCAGTGAGCTCTCCTGCTTGGCAGATTGCGAGCACACAGCCCACCTTTCCTAACACAATGACATCTCTCCGGTTTAACGAGAGAATATGGCCAACACCATTGTCATTACAAAAAAACGGAATAGTGCACAGAAATACATGTAAACAAGGCAATAACGTGAACAAACGATGCTCCCCGGGACTCGCCTCTCCAGTTCTCTAACATAATGATCAATACGTCATTGTGCATATCATCTGTTTTTCTATCCCTTTTTTCCTATTTTTTCCTTGCTGCCATCTTTACAGCCAATCCTCCCTCTGACCTTGTCCCCTTTCTCTCTCCTGTTGATCCCTCCTTCTCGCTCTCTTTTCTCTCTCTCGTCAGATAATCCCTCCCTCCCTTGCTCCATCCATCACCACCTCTCTCTTTCTCTCGTTCTCCCCCGTCCCCCCCTCCCTCCCTCTATTTCTCCCTGCCCTCTCTTAAATCACTCTATCTATCCATCCCTCTGTTAGAACAGCTCAATTAAATCCTGGCTGGCATCAGAGAGAAGGAGATTACATTCTGCTGCGGTATAGCTAGCCCAGGGTAATCATACACTGTACTGTACAGCTGTGTGTGTGTGTGTGTGTGTTTGCCGGCTACGCGCATGTGTGTGTGTTTGTATTACTATATAAAAGAAAGAGCCACTCTGTTTCTAGGAGTGCCAAACTGCCGGCAGTAGCAATACACTGACTATTGCATTAAACAGTTTGATAATACGACCAGTCGCCTGGGCATTTCGCCTCAGCGCACACACACACACACACACACACACACACACACACACACACACACACACACACACAAGCGTGAAGAGACACACACGCAAGCAATGGCACACACACACTATGCACACACACCTCCCTGCCTATATCTTGATCCATATTGTGTGCTGTCCCGATGGTAACAAGTCATAGTCAGCCGCTGAGCAGTGTCCCCAGTACTGTCCTCATCTCATCTGGGACAGGCTGGAGGTTATTGAGGCATGGCGCGAGTGAGGAGAGGGAGGAGGGTGGAGAAAGAGAGAGGGGAGAACGAAAGAGGGTGAAGGGGAGAGAGAGGAGAGATGGAGGGGGAAGAGAGTGAAAGCAGAGAGAGGGAGTGTTTTCTTTCACACGACAGCGCTCACACCTAGGAGACTAAAGAAGACAGCATTTAGTATAGACTGCCTGTTATGTGTTCTATGCCCCCTCATCTGCCTAATGGAGATGTGAGAGCTGGTTGCCATGTTTGGCACATCGCCAGATGTCTGCATCCGTTCACGGCCACACCTGTACAGTCTGTTGTATTGGGAGAGATGCCCGGACTGCCACACCCATATTTTCCTTACCAATGTCTCTCTCTCTCTCTTCTCTCCTTCCCCTCCCTGTCTTTCTGTCCCATCAGACAGTACTGTAGTTAGTTTAAGGTAGCAAAAGGGAAGGATACAGGAGCTCCCCAGAGGAGCACCAACCCAGATAACGTCCTATTCCCAGAGAAAGAGAGTGAGGGAGAGGAGAGAGAGAGGAGAGAGAGAGAGAGAGAGAGAGAGGGAAAGGGAGAGAGGGAGAAGAGAGAGAGAGAGAGAGGGAAAGAGAGAGTGAGAGAGAGGGAAAGAGAGAGAGTGAGAGTCTCTGCAGAAGGACAGCCAGGACAGGAGAGCCTCTATTCACAAAGCAGGAGTGCTGATCGATCAGGTCCTTCCTGTCCATATGGTATTATTTATGGAAGTGCAAAACGGACCCTAGATCAGGAGAGCTACTTACCACAGATTAGACCTCCATCCTCCCGACCACTAGCCTGGTCCCAGATCTATTCGTTCTGTATAGCCAACTCTTATGGTCATTGTCAATGCCATGAACTAGACTGATCCCAGATGTGTTAGTGCTGTATAGCCAACTCCCATAGGAACACACAGATCTGGGACCAGCATGCTACCAGACGAGTGAAAATACCATTACAGCACAACGCAATCACAGCCATGCTTAACAACATCAAACCAGTGAAATATAGGCGAGGCTGGGGGAGGGGAGGACAACAGTGGGAAAATATGGCCAAAGTAGCAAGGTAGGGAAAGCAGGGTTGACTGGAAAATTGCTAAAAATACTAATTAATTAGAACAAATGTGTAGAATGCACTGTCAAAAGTGCAGGACACAAGTGAAAATAACTGCAAAAATGCTTCACATAGCAAATACTGATACATAGAATTTTGAAGAAATCAAATGTTTACATTACATATTTTTGAAAATTGCTAAGTGAGCAAAATAACCCACACTCAATGTAAAATTTTAAAAACGTGTAATCACTTATTTTGAATTTTTATCGTATCACACAATCATCCAGATGCAAAATAAAATCTATATTTACGCAGATTATCGAAGCATCCGACGATATGATATGATTTAACAAGGCTCCACAACAGCATTGCGCTCAATTTGAATAGCTGAGCCAGACCCTGTTGCATGCTACATGCTATCTGAGTGTGTACCCAGCAAAACATACTAATGACATGCAATAATACTCTTTCCCTATAACACCATCATTCAAACTATTCAACGAGATGTCTTCTTCAATACACTTTCATTTTCTCAATTACCCATCATCATTTTCGAATTCATTAAAAGTCAACTATAAAAGGAGATACTATGGTACAAAACCTACAACCACTTCTACTACAACATCGAGAGAAATTATGATAAGCACATTTGCTCATTTTAACAATAATCTCAACAGAAATCCTGAAATATTAATACTTTGATAGTTTTATCCAATGACATCACCACTAATATTGCCCTCCAGACACTACTAATATAGTCACAACGACACATGACATTACTCTTCTAGAAATTTGACTCAAATTCATCTCGCCACAGCCACCGCAGACAGGCTAGTAAGGCTACCATCTTGTAAAGCTGTGATTGTAATTGCAGATGTGACCCAGGTGTGATGAAGATATCATCCGGCCACCTCTCCTCCACCCAGCCAGCATTCTAATTAATCCCTCGCTCATCTTGTATTTTTAATGGCTGTGTTCTTCTCTTACCTCCACAGGTTTAAATGATGGACTCAGAGATGTTGATCCTTCTTTTCCTCTGGCAACTCCTTGTCCTCCCTTTTTTCTTCCTAGTTCTTCCTTTTCTTCTTCTCTATCAAATTGATTGTGCCCTCTCCTCTCGCTGTTCTGATGCTGCAGTGATTCAAAAACACACCCTCTCTCCCTCTCTCTCAGCCGCTCTCTCTGCCTCCCTCGCTCTCATTGGCTGCCTGCTAGAGGTGAGGTGACATCACCCTTCTCCTCGCCTCTCCCCTCATCCCTCCCTCTTCTTCTCCTGCCTCGCTCTATTCGCTCACTCTTGTTGGATTCTGACCATTCCTTTATTGTCTTCTTCCCCCCATCGTTCCCTCCCTCCCTCTCTCCATTCCCTCGGTGCACCCCTCCTCCCTACATCCATCCTCTCCTCCTTTCTCTTCTCCGCTGCTGGCCTTATGCATGCAGTCTTTCCAGCTGGATTAGTCTTGCCAGGTTCCAGCAGCCAGCCAATCTGCTCTGCTGCCAGATAGCAGCTCTCTCTCCTTTTCCTATACGCAGCCATGCAGATCAGCTCTAGCAGGCATAACAATACATTTATTAGCATAGTGGTATAGCCTATGGCCCTACCCACTCTGCTCTACATCTTATTCCCTGCTCATGTCCAAAATGGTACACTATTTCCTACATAGTGCCCTACTTTTGGCCATAGGATACGCTCCCTAATTGCAGACTGACACACCCATATGGCACTGGTCAAAAGTAGTGCACTGCATAGGGGATAGTGTGCCATTTTGGACGCATGCTGCATCTCTCTCTCTCTCTGTCTCGCTTCCTCACCATGCTCTGTCTAATAGCCCTATACAGGTGCTTTAAAGGGACAGCCAAATGACCCTTTACATTAATAACGTCTAATGGATTCTGGCTTCTGTCGCTACTAAAAAGGCATCTATTGCAAACTCCTGGTTCAGGAGAATCATTCTACAGCGTGTAGGAAGTCTAGCTCAGACAGATCAATATGGATAATGTCTCTCTTATCTCTGCTCATTTCACTGATAAACAGAGTACTTCTCTTCTTCCTACTGGACGTATGGCTCTAGATGTAATCAGGAAAGACCCCTCTCTGTCTCTCTTCCTCACCATGCTCTGTCTAATAGCCCTATGCAGGTGCTTTAATGGGACAGCCAAATGACCCTTTATGTTAATAACGTCTACCATGGTCGACTGAGCCCATCTTTCTCTTACAATTAACGGATTCAGGCTTCTGTCGCTACTAAGACACCTACTGCACACTATCTATTGGGCTTTCAATTGATAAAGCAATCAAAGGAAACGTAGTCAGTGTCAGACAACGTTGTTGTGTTATGTAACGTAATTCTATGTGGAGAAAAATGTGTTGTGATCTGTGACTGGGAGGTGTGGCTGAGGGGCGGAGCTGGGAAATGCCATGTAAAAAAAAAAAAAAGTATTATCATTTATTTATTTATTACCTTTATTTAACTAGGCAAGTCAGTTAAGAACAAATTCTTATTTTCAATGATGGCCTCGGACCAGAATGTTGATTGGGGGATAATAACTCTGAGAACTGCTGATTGGGGGATAATGAGGAAGTGGCTCAGTTATCTGTAGGAAGCCTATCTGTGTTGTGACATGATAACAGACAGGCAGAGGGGTGATAACAGTAATATGGTACTCAATGTCTTAGGGTGGTCTGGAAGGACTGTACATAACTGATCCTCATTTTTCACTGATCCTGAAAACTGTGAAGGGAGAGAGCGAGTTGGCTGTATTCTCTGATAAGGGTCTTTGTGACCAAAATCTACGTTTATCTAAGTGGGCAAAGACGCATTTCTATAGTTTCTTTCTGCACCCGTCAGGAGATACCAGTGATACAACACCGGGGACTAAAGAGTCTCTGATACTCGCTGTGATCTGGAGTCTGGGTTGATCAGGACTGGGCAGAACAAACTGGCTTTCACTGATCCTCACACTTATCTTTTCTGATGGTCTTGTGAATTGTGTCTGCACCTGAACTTTCTCTGAAGCACTGTCTACTCCCCTCCTTCATTGGTCCAGAGAACTGTGATGAGAGAGGTGGAGACAGAGAGCAAGAGAGAGAGAGACAGAAAGAGATAATGCCATCCGAGTGCAATATTCATGTAACCACACAGAGATTTGAGGATGACGATATTGTCCAGTCCCATTGAGCTCCATGTTATTCCACTGTGGCAATGAGGCCAGTCCAGTCTGAGTGCCAGGCTCTCCATGTTATTCCACTGTTGCACTGAGGCCAGTCCAGTCTGAGTGCCAGGCTTCCCATCTGCCAATATACCCAGTCCCATAGGAAGTGCCAGACAAAGGAGGAAGCAGACAACGGACACAGCGGCGGAGCATGGCAGAAGGTGATTGATTACAGTGAGAACACAGATCATGTACGACAGAACCCCAGAGGTTACACAGCCATATTTAGAGATCTGAGGGAAGGCTGGGATTATGAAAGCCTGGAGATACAGTAGGCCTGAGGCAAGACATGAGGATGGGACAAGGGCTAAGGCTGAAACCTTTGTAGAATTACAGAATACAAATGCATTATACGTCGAAATGGTTTCTGTTTTTTATTTCTAAAACCCCGGCAGATAGCTAGCTGCAGAGCAGGGGTGGAATTAAGTTTGTGATAGATTAGGCACTAAGGACATTGAGGGAAATGACTTAGCACTATTTGTTGGCACAAATTTGAAACTTCAGTCAGCAGTGAGAGTTGAGATGAGTTTTTTTGCACAGTTCATTTACACAGACGTTTAATCTGAACATTCTCTGTTAAGACCCTGTTGTAAAAATACACAAATATTTAATAAATGGAACGTTAGTAACGTTAAGAGAGGCAGCCCAGCGATTCATTCAGAGTGGTTCAGGAGAATCATTCTACAGCGTGTAGGAAGTCTAGCTCAGACAGATCAATATGGATAATGTCTCTCTCGTGTCTCTGTTCATTTCACTGATAAACAGAGTACTTCTCTTCTTCCTACTAGACGTATGGCTCTAGATTTAATCAGGAAAGACCTTTGAGGTCCATATCCAGCAGAACTCAACCGATAGAGTGAGAAAGCTAATCGAGAAAACACCAAGAGTAATACCTTTTTGTTATCAGATTTTTACTTTGCCTTTTATCAAGCTGTAGCCTACTTTCACGGTTCTTATCTACACTGAACAAAAATATTATACGGTGTTGATCCCATGTTTCATGACCTGATGTAAATGATCCCAGAAATGTTCCATACGCACAAAAACGTATCTCTAAAATGTTGTGCACAAATTTGTTTACATCCCTGTTAGTGAGCATTTGTCCTTTACCAAGATAATTCATCATCCTGATATCCTGATCAAGTAGCTGGTTAAACAGCATGATCATTACACATGTGCACCTTGTGCTGGGGAAAATAAAATGCCACTAAAATGTGCAGTTTTGTCACACAACACAATGCCACAGATGTCTCAAGTTTTGAGGGAACGTGCAATTGGCGTGCTGACCGCTAGAATGTCCACCAGAGCTGTTGCCAGAGGATTTAATGCTCAGTTCTCTACCATAAGCCACCTTCAACATAGTTTTAGAGAATTTGGCAGTACGTCCAACCAGCCTCACAACCAAAGACCACGCGTAACAATGCCAGCCCAGGACCTTCAAATCCGGTTTCTTCACCTGCAGGATCGTCTGAGACCAGCCACTGCAACTGTGGGTTTGCCTAACCGAAGGATTCCTGCTCAAGCTGTCAGAAACCGTCTCATCTGCGCGCTAGTCATCCTCACCAGGGTCTTGACCTGACTGCAGTTCGGCGTCGACTTCAGTAGGCAAATACTCACCTTCAATGGCCACTGACACGCTGGAGAAGTGTGCTCTTCACGGATGAATGCCGGTTTCAACTGTACCGGTGTCACGCTCTGACCTTAGATATCTCTGTTTTCTTTATATTTTGGTTAGGTGTCACGCCCTGGCATTAGTTATCTTTGTTTTCTTTATTATTTTAGTTAGGTCAGGGTGTGACATGGGGGATGTATGTGTTTTGTATTGTCTAGGTGTTTTGTATGTTTATGGGGCAGTGTCTAGTCTAGGTGTATGTATGTATGTCTATGGTTGCCTAGATTGGTTCTCAATTAGAGACAGCTGTCTATCGTTGTCTCTGATTGGGAACCATATTTAGGCAGCCATATTCATTGGGTAGTTCGTGGGTTATTGTCTATGTCTATGTTGCATGTTAGCACATTGTTTTGATTAGCTTCACGTTTGTCGTTTATGGTTTTGTATTATTTTGTCAAGTGTTCTTCGTTTTCGTCTTCATTAAAAAAAGAAGATGTATTCAAACCACACTGCGCTTTGGTCCTCCTCTCTTCAACGTTACGACGATCGTGACATTAGGTCAGGGTGTGACGAGGGTGGGTATGGTCGTTTTTGAATTGTCTAGGGTTTTTGTATGTCTATGGTGGCCTGATATGGTTCCCAATCAGAGGCAGCTGTTTATCGTTGTCTCTGATTGGGGATCATATTTAGGTAGCCATTTACCCTTTTGTGTTCGTGGGTTCTTGTTCTATGTTTAGTTGCCTGTCTGCACTATCCATATAGCTTCACGGTTCATTTTGTTATTTTGTTAGTTTGTTCAGTGTTCATTCGTTAAAATAAATAAGAATGTACGCATTCCATGCTGCACCTTGGTCTCCTTCGTATGACGAACGTGACAACCGGGCAGATGGCAGACAGCGTGTATGGCGTTGTGGTGTTGAGCGGTTTGCTGATGTTAACGTTGTGAACAGAGTGCCCCATGATGGCAGTGGCGTTATGGTATGGGCAGACAAGCTACGGACAATGAATACAATTGCATGTTATCAATGCCAATTTGAATGCACAGCAATAATGTGACGAGATCCTGAGGCCCATTGTCGTGCCATTCATCCATAGCAATCACCTCATGTTTCAGCATGATAATGCACGGTCCCATGTCGCAAGGATCTGTACACAATTCCTGGAAGCTGAAAATGTACCAGTTCTTCCGTGACCTACATACTCATGTCCCCCATTTAGCGTGTTTGGGATGCTCTGGATCGACGTGTATGACAGCATGTTCCAGTTCCCACCAATATCCAGCAACTTCGCACAGCCATTGAAGAGGAGTTGGACAACATTCCATGGGCCACAATCAACAGCCTGATCAACTCAATGCGAAGGAGATGTGTCGAGCTGCATGAGGCAAATGGTGGCAACACCAGATACTGACTGGTTCTGATCCACACCCATATCTTTTTTTTAAGTGACCAACAGATGCATATCTGTATTCCCAGTCATGTGAAATCCTTAGATTAGGGCCTAATGAATCTATTTCAATTGACTGATTTCCTTATATGAATTGTAACCCAGTAAAATCTTTGAAATTGTTGTATTTATATTTGTGTTCAGTGTACATAGCGCCCGTTATTCCACCTGGCTGTCACACAATGCCTCTCATACTATCTTGGTGAGCTAATTTTCTTCTGTTTTAATCCATATATCTAATTATCTTCACCTGACCTTATACACCCCTTCTTTCCTACTCTCTTTCTTACCCTCCATCTCTCTTCCTCCTGTACAGTAAGGATGAGTCAGCTAGCAGAAGAAGGGAAATGTTGATGAAAGAAAGATGAGAAGGGAGGAACATCGGGAGAGAGGGAGAGAAGGAAAGAGGGAGTGAGGAAGCAGTATGAATGAACAACTTTCAGTCGAGGGTTGCATGAAAAAGGGACGCTGTCAGCAGAAAAGAGAGAGAGAGAGAAAGAGAGTGAATTCCATCAGCTTAAAGAGCAAATGTGACCAACAAAGGTATTGACTAAAACAGAAAGGATACGTGGGCATTGAGAGACAGGAAGAGACAGTAAGAGACAGAGAGGAAGTTTGATCGACAAAGTGATGGAGAAAAGGAGTAGAGGGAGAGAGTATTATGGAAAGTGTGATGGAGGGAGAGAGAGAGTGTGTGTGTGTGTGTTTTAGAAAGAGCAAGACAAGCCTAAATCGTAACTTTAGATGTTTGTATGGGAGAAAAGGAGAGAGAGGCAGAGAGAGAAAGACAGAGAAAGACAGTGTGTGCGTGTTACACTGCTTTCACATAGGATTTACAGTATTTTGCCTACAATTTTTTTTTTTATATGACACCTTTACAAACAGGCTAGTGGTAGTAGTGGTGTTCAGATGTGGGTGGGCGTCTATTTTAATATATCCATTGAAAATATACTCCATAAAAAATAAAAAACATTATTCATTCATTTAGGCATGTCCTAAGAAACATTATAAGACTAATAAAATGTATTTTCAAAAGAATAGAATAGCACATTTCGCATCTAGTTAGGCCTACGTGAAGGTCTGTGCAGCCATGGCTGCGCCATCCAAATGAAATCAATAGTTTGTTAATGATTTAAACAGACGACACCTACCCAATATCAGTCAACACACATATATATTCTATTGACTAGTAGGAATACAATGTAATATTACAGAATAAAATAAAACAAATATTTTCATGTGTCATGGGAATGTGTTAAACAGCTGTCATTTTAAATAAAGTAATATTTTGAAACAGAGCCCAGGCCCATGGTTTTTTTTAATCCATGTTTTATCTCTTTCCTACCCTCACTCTGCTTTGTTAGGGAGCAGGCGTGGGGTCTTACCTTCATATTTCACAACCTCTGCAGGCATTTGGAGTTGCCTATCGGCGATTGAGCAACATAAATAGCCTTACACTTGATTTAGGCTACATTATTGCATGCAACAAAAAAAAAATCTGAACAGTAATAGATGAGCTATAGCCTACAGACGGTGATTCAGTGAAACAAAATCACATTGATGGATTAGACAATTTCACAGGCTTTTTGTTAGGAGTAGGCCTAGGCTACTAAGTGAGTGCGAGTGACGAGCAAAATAGCCTTATCCACTTGTTAAACTACATGACATGGCAAAATGTTCTAATGGCCTACATGAGCCAACTAGGTAAGATGATTATTGCCTCAATTTCCCAGCCTATATGTAGCCTAACCAATAGGGTATCCAAATGGAGATTCGGTGAAAACAAACATCTGACATATATTGATTTATCAAGACCCCATACTTGTCAGGGAGGTGACCAAGAACCCTATGGTCACTCTGACAGAGCTCCAGAGTTCCTCTGTGGAGATGGGAGAACCTTCCAGAAGGACAACCATCTATGCAGCACTCCACCAATCAGGCCTTTATGGTAGAGTGGCCAGACGGAAGCCACTCCTCAGTAAAAGGCACATGACAGCCCGCATGGAGTTTGCCAACAGGCACCTAAAGACTCTCAGACCAGGAGAAACAAGATTCGATGGTCTGATGAAATCAAGATTGAACTCTTTGGCCTGAATGCCAAGCGTCATGTCTGGATGAAACCTGGCACCATCCCTACGGTGAAGCATGGTGGAGGCAGCAACATGCTGTGGGATTATTTCAGTGGCAGGGACTGGGAGACTAGTCTGGATCGAGGGAAAGATGAACGGAGCAAAGTACAGAGAGATCCTTGATGAAAACCTGCTCCAGAGCGCTCAGGACCTCAGACTGGGGCGAAGATTCACCTTCTAACAGGACAACGACCCTAAGCACACAGCCAAGACAACGCAGGAGTGGCTTCGGGACAAGTCTCTGAATGTCTTTGAGTGGCCCAGCCAGAGCCCAGACTTCAACCCGATCTAACATCTCGAGAGACCTGAAAATAGCTGTGCAGCTATCCAACCTGACAAAGCTTTAGAGGATCCGTAGAGAAGAATGGGAGAAACTCCCCAAATACATGTGTGCTAAGCTTGTAGCGACATGCCCAAGAAGACTCAAGGCTGTAACTGCTGCCAAAGGCATTCAACAAAGTACTGAGTAAAGGGTCTGAATAAAATGTGATAGTTGTATTTTTTTTTATACATTTGCAAACATTTCTAAAAACCTGTTTTTGCTTTGTCATTATGGGGTATTGTTTGTAGATTGATGAGGGAAAAAACTATTTTAATCCATTTTAGAATAAGGCTGTAACGTAACAAAATGTGTTAAAGGTCGAGGGGTCTGAATAGTTTCCGAGTGCACTGTATGCGTCCAATAAATTGGTCTGCACCGCATCACTCCTAGTGATTCAGGGCTAATCTCTATCGCCATCCAGCTAATTACAAGCGACTGGCTAAACGAAAAGACAAACCTTTTACCTCTGAGATGTTAAAGTCCATTTCCCGGTGCTTGACATAAGAGCTCAGCCAAGATAGCATGAAGTAAAAAGACAGCACTGTTTTCCCACCTGAATCTCCTCATTGCCCCCAGCAACATTAGCCTACATTTAGGCTATTGTTTATATGTGTATTACACACCATGTTGAGGTAAGAATCGGAGTATAATGCTGTTTGGATGTCAACCCCAATCCATGTCCATGCCATAATTACCAATCAGCTGCATTACAGTTAAAAACGACTTTCCCTACCACCATCAATTTCTGTATGCTAGCTATGCTACCAGCTTAAAAAAGACTCAATCTGACATCTGCAGTGGCCCTACAGCAATCACTGTAATCCAGCCTCTGTTGAACTCAGGACATGAATTCTTCTTGCACTTCGTGGAGCAGAGCAGAGCTGTTGTGAAGGAAGTGAGTTTGTGTTTGTACAGGACCTCCCGTAATGCAGAGCATTACAGAGCCCTCCGCATTGTTACACAATTTCGGAGGCACACGGCTATCTGGGATGGTTGGGTATGGAGCTTTATTTGGCCTCGGCAAACCTCCGGAGGCTCCGTAATCGCGTCACACCCTCCATATGGAGCCTCCGGACAGCATTGATATCCCTACCCAAGGTATCATTAAGATGTATTTTATTTGGGAAATTGCTCTGATAGACTTTCAAAGTTCCCCATGTTTGTTGTCAAGGAAGTGAGTTTGTGTCTATACAGGACGTACCGCCCCAACCTACTGTCAACCAATTATGGCAATGCGGAGCTATACTGAGCCCTCCGCATTGTTACACAATTTGGGAGGAGCACGGCGATGTGGTACGGAGCTTGATTTGGCCTTCGCAAGCCTCCGCAATTGCATCACACCCTCTGTATGGCATTACCAGATCAAGCATAAATTGCCTTTAACAATGCAGAGGGCTCTACATAGCTCTGCATTGACACGATTGGTTGTCCGGTGCAGACAAATGACAGCTCCCTGAAGCACCAGAAGTAGGAATGCTCTGACTTCTGCTGAAGCCGCATCACAGTAAATTCTGTACAGCCACTGCAGACATCGGATTGACAATGCAGAGCCTTTTAAAGCCATTGGCATCACTTTACCGAAATGATTGCCATGAGGAAGAAAAGGTCTTTTGGCAGAAATAAAATTTTAGGCTTTGATACCGCCAATACCTTCCAGATATAAAGAAGAGGCTGAAAAAAGTTGGCAGTATGATAAAGTTGGCAGATAAACTTCTTAGTATGAAAGGGATTAGAGAAAGGAAGTAGAGAAAAATAGAGTGTTCGAGAAACTGAAAGAGACAGTGCTACAGATGTAACACTCTTTCAAGAGTCAGTCAGTTCCAAGAGGGTGTCTGAACTTAGCTGAGCTGTTTTCGCTGTTGTGTTTCTGCTGCTGTGGCTCAGTGCTCTCTCCATTGATTGGGTTAAGGTCATTACGTGGCTGTAAGGTCGCCCAGCTGTCTCGACCCGGCGTTAATCACTCACTAATCGAAGGGAAATGACTCTGATTTAGTTCTCTCTTACAAACCGGAGTGCTACCCTGTCTGTCTGTCAGATATGAATGTCTACATTCCAAATGGCACCCTACATAGTGCACTACTCTAGGGTCGTGCACAGGGCAGGATAAAGAAATTGTAGGCCCCTGGGGCTTTGTTTAAAAAAAATATTGAACTCTGAATTCCATCAGCTAAATCATATAGCTATCTTCTAGTATACACACTGTCAATCAATTTCGCCAATGCCATGGTTGCCAGTGCTAGACTGATAGCTGCCTTCAGCAGAGTAAACATGTTTGTTAGCTCATTCTATCTTTGACTGACGTTAGCTAACGTTACCAAATAAAGAGTGTGTCTCAATTTGGTAGCCATCTATTCCCGCCCTTGTCTGGAAAACACTCCGTAAAAAAACACTCACTAAAAATAGAATTGTTGATATACAGTAGGTAACTCACTCTGTGTGCAATGATGAATGTGTACAGTATAAATCCTATAAATCATCTATGGTTGGTATAGTTGGGTCTCAGCTGGCTTGCAATCTTGCTGCCAATTTAGTGATGCTAGTTAGCTAACGGCAAACTGACAATATTGAAATGTCCCTGTTAGGTATGCGTAGCTAGCCAGTCTAAAAGAGATCAATACAATTAGTGGGGTGGTTCAATTGTGTATTGTTGTGTATTTTGTTGTGGCTGGTACAGAACCTGATTCCACCAATACGTGCCTCCAACCCCTAGCTCTGCACAAGGTGAAGGTAAATTGGCCAAAATATTTACAAGCTGAAGGCTAAACTAGCTCAATTTACAGTAAGCATGGCATAAACATGATTTGGGTAGTGTTTGTATGGTTTGTGTTATGGGGCTACAGGTGGTTAGAGGTACCCTGAGGACCACAGAATACCTTCCAGACCATGTAATCAATTGCGTCGACCCCTCTTATCTTTTTACCTTTTGTAAAACTCAGGTTATCTGGAGTCATTCCACAGTGCCCTGCTGAAAAATACCCTAAAGCGGGGCATTTTGGGTATACAAGCATGAGGGAGCGGACACACATTGCATTTATGGAGCACAACAAGATTGTGGGACAGAAACGATCAAGGGATACTGAACAGTATAAAATCAACACTAACGACACAACCACCTCATTCTCAAAACACAACACAAAAACACGTCAAAACAATTCCCCTGCAACAGGCTACTATTGACAAGAATGACTGGTCAAAGTCAAATGGGCTGGGGGAGGTTTACAGACAGTACTTTGAGATGAGGAAGGGGCTTTTGGTTGTGCTTAGACAGTAAATATATTGTTGTGTATGAGAGCGATTGAGGTGCCTTTTCTCATCAATCTCCCACACACAACAATTCATACTGTGTAAGAACTGCCTTCAAAAGACTTTGCACACCTTCTTTAATCAATGAGTGAGAAGACTTGAGACACGATGGTGGCACACCATCTTTAAGGAGCAAAAAAAGTATTTATTTTAATAATAGAGCATTTGACATTTTACGAGACTCCTGTTACCCCTGAATCGCGGACATCGCTAAGATTGGTGTAGCACAGAGAATTTTCAACCAAACAGTACCTATCCTGTAACTCCTAGTAATGTATAACAAAAATCTTTAGTTAAACTGTCATTCAGCTCCTCATCTGCTTGAAATCCATCATAATGTCTAATCCCTCGAGGGGGATACAGTTCTGCTACAATGACACATGCAGACAACAGAATTATGTTTCTGTATCTAGAATTCACTCCAGGAAGAAGCCCAGGCATTAAACGTTATTGTCTGCAAGACAAAAAAAAAGCATATTCACTCTATTGTACAGTTTGAACAACAGTTGAACCGTGCCAGCATAACATCAACATTAGGGTAGACTAGTTGGACATGCATACATGTGCACAGGAACATAGATTACATTTACAACAATATCTAACCTAATAGAAAGAAATATGGCATAACACTCAACCTTTGCACAGCGACCAGACCGTACAAATGAGCCTAGGTAGGTAGGCAGACATCTATTTTTAGAGATTTACAACAGTACATTGTTGTATTATTGATTCTCCTCACTGTTCGGTAGTAAACTTAGTGCATTCAGAAAGTATTCAGACCCCTTGACTTTTTCCCACTATGTTACAGCCTTATTCTAAAATTGATTTAAAAAAAAAAAATCCCTAATCAATTTACACACAATAACAAAGCAAAAACAGATATGGAAATGTTTGCAAATTCATAAAAACATACAGGAATATCACATTTACATAAGTATTTAGACCCTTTACTCAGCACTTGTTCTTTACTAAACATTTGTATTAACCTATTCACCACCTCCCCTGTTCAGAGGATACCATTTTTTTCTTTTTACAGCTTTTCTGCAACATATACATACACATTTTAAATGCATGGTACTTTTATATACAGCAATCACATAATAATAAAACATTACTAAACAAACTCTTTAATTCCACCCCTCAGCCACTCTCAGCCCATCCCACCTATCACCATAGACCACCCTCGTTTGGTTTCCATGTGCCATATATTTTTCAGTTGTGCGGTGACATACATTTTTAACCTTTTCTAAATCATAATAGTATCCACAGATTGTGAGCTAAAGATGAAAACCTTTCCTACGAGTATTATTATATTATTTATTGACTGACTATGGCTTTCCAAATCCCCCAACACTGCTATTTGTAAGGTTAATTTGAAGTGAATGTTGTGATTTTTTTTAACCATTCCTGAACCTGTGACCAGAAACAAGCTACATAGAAGGCAATACCAGAATAAATGATCTAGTGATTGTCTCTTCACAGCAAAATCTACAGATCTGAGATTGTTGTATGCCCCATATATATAGCATTCTGATGGTGGCATGAATTTTGTATAATAATTTAAATTATTGTGTTGAATCAAGTGCAGTTTTTTGTACCAGTTCATAAACCATGTGCCATGGAATCGGTACATCAAAAATCTTTTTATTTATAGACAAACAAATTCCTTACCTTCTCCCTCTTCCACTTACCTCCTCCATTTTTGTGGTAACGCTGCAATCAGTTGGTTTTACGTTTGGATTGAGCAGATATTCCCATTTATTTTCGATAGCTGTATATGTGACATAACTCCACCGTTTCCAAATCATAATGTTATGAATAAATATAATACAATAAAAAAATATACATAATTGTCTTATTTGTATTACATCAGTATATTTTAGTTCAACCATAATTGTTGTTCTATCTTTTCTGGAGGATGAGCCTTTCTTAATAAGTTACTGGAGACCATTTTGGGTTTAAGTATAACTTATGAGTGAAGCTTTAAGTGAGAGGTTTAAAAGGTTTAATATTGAATAATTTTAGTCCCCCTAACTCATATTTATTTTATAAATAGGCACGTTTAATTTTCTGGCTTAGCATTCCAAATATATATTTTTTACTCGTATGATTTAAAAAACGAGTCGTCTGGAGTAGGCAGCGCCATTAGTAAGTAAGTAAACTGTGATAGTACCAAAGAGTTAATGAATGTCATTTTCCCATGAATAGACAAGTATTTACCTCTCCATGGTTGCAGAATCTTACCTATTTTTTGCAAACTTTCTATTGAAATTGATCGTGGCAAGTTCATTTATATTTTTGGAGATGTGAATACCAAGTATGACTACTTCACAATCCGTCCATTTTATTGGTAAACTACAAGGTAGTGTAAACACTTTTTTAACGATACAATACGTAATATGGTACACTTGTCATAATTAGTTTATAGTCAAGATGCTAGAAAAGTGATCAAGATCTTCAATGAGACTGTGCAGGGATGCAGATTGAGGACTTTAGAAAAAAACTAGTCATCAGCATACATTGACATTTGTTTCTAACCCCTGGACTTCTAACCCCTTTATATTCTTGTTGGATCTAATTTTAATAGTTAGCTTTTTTAATAGTTAGTCTTCTTGGGTATGACTTGGCACCGCTGTATCTGGGGAGTTTCTCCCGTTCTTCTCTGCAGATCCTCTCAAGCTCTGTCAGGTTGGATGGGGAGCGTCACTGCACAGCTATTTTCAGGTTTCACCAGAGATGTTCAACCGGGTTGAAGTCTGGGCTCTTGCTGGGCCACTCGAGGACATTCAGAGACTTGTCCCGAAGCCACTCCTGCGTTGTCTTGGCTGTGTGCTTGGGGTCGTTGTCCTGTTGGAAGGTGAACCTTTGCCCCAGTCTGAGGTACTGAGGGCTTTGGAGCAGGTTTTCATCAAGGATCTATCTGTACTTTGCTCCGTTCATCTTTCCCTCAATCCTGACTAGTCTCCCAGTCCCTGTTACTGAAAAACATTCCCGAAGCATGATGCTGCCATCACCATGCTACACCATAGGGATGGTGCCAGATTTCCTCCCATGTGACGCACCGTTCATTCAGGTACTACACCGCTCCTCAACACACCGTTCATACAGGTACCATACTGCTCCTCAACACACCGTTCATACAGGTACCACACTGCTCCTCCAGGTACCATACTGCTCCTCAACACACCGTTCATACAGGTACCATACTGCTCCTCAACACACCGTTCATACAGGTACCATACCGCTCCTCAACACACCGTTCATACAGGTACCATACCGCTCCTCAACACACCGTTTATACAGGTACCACACCGCTCCTCAACACACCGTTCATACAGGTACCACACTGCTCCTCAACACACCGTTCATACAGGTACCACACCGCTCCTCCACACACCGTTCATACAGGTACCACACCGCTCCTCAACACACCGTTCATACAGGTACCACACTGCTCCTCAACACACCGTTCATACAGGTACCACACTGCTCCTCAACACACCGTTCATACAGGTACCATACTGCTCCTCCACACACCGTTCATACAGGTACTACACCGCTCCTCAACACACCGTTCATACAGGTACCACACCGCTCCTCAACACACCGTTCATACAGGTACCACACCGCTCCTCAACACACCGTTCATACAGGTACCACACCGCTCCTCAACACACCGTTCATACAGGTACCACACCGCTCCTCAACACACCGTTCATACAGGTACTACACCGCTCCTCAACACACCGTTCATACAGGTACCACACCGCTCCTCAACACACCGTTCATACAGGTACCACACTGCTCCTCAACACACCGTTCATACAGGTACCACACCGCTCCTCAACACACCGTTCATACAGGTACCACACCGCTCCTCAACACACCGTTCATACAGGTACTACACCGCTCCTCAACACACCGTTCATACAGGTACCACACTGCTCCTCAACACACCGTTCATACAGGTACCACACTGCTCCTCCAGGTACCACACTGCTCCTCAACACACCGTTCATACAGGTACCACACTGCTCCTCCAGGTACCACACTGCTCCTCCAGGTACCACACTGCTCCTCCAGGTACCACACTGCTCCTCCAGGTACCACACTGCTCCTCCAGGTACCACACTGCTCCTCCAGGTACCACACTGCTCCTCCAGGTACCACACTGCTCCTCCAGGTACCACACTGCTCCTCCAGGTACCACACTGCTCCTCCAGGTACCACACTGCTCCTCCAGGTACCACACTGCTCCTCCAGGTACCACACTGCTCCTCCAGGTACCACACTGCTCCTCCAGGTACCACACTGCTCCTCCAGGTACCACACTGCTCCTCCAGGTACCACACTGCTCCTCCAGGTACCACACTGCTCCTCCAGGTACCACACTGCTCCTCCAGGTACCACACTGCTCCTCCAGGTACCACACCGCTCCTCAACACACCGTTCATACAGGTACCATACCGCTCCTCAACACACCGTTTATACAGGTACTACACCGCTCCTCAACACACCGTTCATACAGGTACTACACTGCTCCTCAACACACCGTTCATACAGGTACCATACCGCTCCTCAACACACCGTTTATACAGGTACCATACTGCTCCTCAACACACCGTTCATACAGGTACCATACTGCTCCTCAACACACCGTTCATACAGGTACCATACTGCTCCTCAACACACCGTTCATACAGGTACCACACTGCTCCTCCAGGTACCATACCGCTCCTCAACACACCGTTCATACAGGTACCACACTGGTCCTCAACACACCGCTCCTCCAGGTACCATACCGCTCCTCCAGGTACCATACTGCTCCTCAACACACCGTTCATACAGGTACCACACTGCTCCTCCAGGTACCATACTGCTCCTCAACACACCGTTCATACAGGTACCACACTGCTCCTCCAGGTACCATACTGCTCCTCAACACACCGTTCATACAGGTACCATACTGCTCCTCAACACACCGTTCATACAGGTACCACACTGCTCCTCAACACACCGTTCATACAGGTACCACACTGCTCCTCAACACACCGTTCATACAGGTACCACACCGCTCCTCAACACACCGTTCATACAGGTACCACACTGCTCCTCCAGGTACCATACTGCTCCTCAACACACCGTTCATACAGGTACCACACTGCTCCTCTG